>NC_091471.1:186140859-186440859 GCF_036971445.1 Narcine bancroftii | reverse complement strand
CCTTTGCCACATTAATTGCATCTGGGTCCCAGGAGAGCTACCTGGGTGCTGCAGCTTAAAAGCAGCTTGTGACTGTAACACTCTCCCCTGCACTCTGTGACTCACTGTAGCGCGCCACCCTGCACTATGACCACTGTAACAAGCACTCTGCACACTGTGACTGCCGATAGCTCCACATCGTGCACTCTGTGACTCACTGTTCTTTGATTTTATTATTGCATCACATTCTCTACTTAATTATGGCCTTAACTGGCCTGGATAGCACACAAACAAGCATTTCACTGTATCTTGGTACATGTGGCAATAAACAATTCAATTTAGATTTAAACCCTATTCATAAAGAAAGGGATTTACTCAAAATGTTATTCTCACAAACTATGAATCCAAAATTATTCAGTTCTCCGTTCAGTGTTTCTCCTGCACCTGGTCCAACCCGTTGCAGAATTTACTCGCTCAGCATTCAGTTTCTTGCATCTGTATCTATGCATTTTGTCTCTCCCCAAGTGCTCACTAACCTCCCAGAGCCTGCTTCATGACAAAGTCCATGGCTTCTTCTGGGGATCTTTTGTGTCTTCAAGTTCAGTTCTTACACGGATGTTACACCAAATGGTTCTTCAAAGCAGGCAACCTGAAAAAGCACAATAAAAGTATGGAGATCAGAACTTTTGCAAATATTTTTCAAATATATTTGAAAGAAAATAGAGAATAAGCAAACTGAAATCTTTAAGAATATTACAACTTCTAACTTCACAGATACTCGTCAGCTATGGCAGAGACTGCAGGCCTTTACATCCTCCAAGGACAAGCCGAACAACATAAATGGCAGTGATACTTCACTACCCGATGAGCTGAACACCTTTTATGCTCATCTTGCAAAGGAGAATTCAACGGTACTAATGATGAGGAGTCACGTGATGGAGTAGTGGCCGGACGGAGAACTCCAGCCCTCTCCAGAAAAGTCGGGAAAAACAAGAGAAAACACAAAGGCACAGAAATAAAAGTTACAGAAAAGTGAGTATAAAGGTGGAAAGAAGATGGCGACAAAAAAAGAAAAATTGAAAGCAACGGTAAGAAGAGAGGAAGAGAAGACAAAGGAGGAAAAAGGTGAAGGCCTTACCTGTCCGAAGAGGCCCGCTGCGGAGAGAGAAACCCGCTCCCTCAGGTCGGTAAATAATGGACTACAAAAATGGCTTGCAGAGCCGAGTAAAAGTGCGCAACAGCGCATGCGCGATACTTCGCGCATGCGCGATGCGAATAAAAAAAAACACACCGACGGGAGGGGGGACCAGCTGGGGAGTCGATCTCCACAGCCGGCAACGACAGCTGCAGAACACCTGCAGCAAGAAGAGACCACAGAAGACAATAGAAACAAGAAAGAAGAGGAGGAAAGGGCAACAAAGAAACAACAGATGGTCAACCCAGAGGAAGAAGAAGAGGAAGAGTATGGTGAAATAGAAGAAGAAAAGAAAGGCAAGGTAAAGGATATACTTGCTCTTATTAAAGGATACATGGAGTCATTTAAAGAATGGCAAACACAGGAATTTAAGGATTTAAGAAAAAGAATAAACAACACAGAAGAGAAAATAAATAAAATGGAGATGACCTTAACAGAAATGGGAAAGAAAATGGACAAGATGGAAGAGCGGGCAGTAGCAGCAGAAATGGAGGTAGAAGACTTAAAAAAGAAATTGGAGAAATCTAATAAAAAAACTAAAGAGACACAAGAACTACTAGCTCAAAAAATAGATACAATGGAAAACCATAACAGAAGAAATAACATAAATATAGTGGGCCTTAAGGAAGATGAAGAAGGCAAGAATATGAGGGAGTTTATAAAAGAGTGGATCCCTAAGACCCTAGGATGTCCAGAACTACAGCAAGAATTGGAAATAGAAAGGGCACATAGAGTATTGGCCTCTAAACCACAACCACAACAAAAACCAAGATCTATTGTAGTAAAATTCCTAAGATATACTACAAGAGAAAAGGTACTGGAGAAGACAATGGAAAAAGTAAGAGAGGGCAACAAACCACTGGAGTATAAAGGGCAAAAAATCTTCATTTATCCAGATATAAGTTTTGAACTCCTAAAGAAGAGAAAAGAGTTCAATACAGCAAAGGCGATTTTATGGAAGAAAGGGTATAAATTTATACTAAAGCATCCAGCGGTATTGAAAATATTTATTCCAGGACAACAAAACAGACTATTCTCGGATCCAGAAGAAGCACGAAAATTTGCAGAACAATTACAAAAATAGACTGAGGGAGGAAGACGGGTAATGAGAGTTAAAATGATCACGATTGATATGTATGTGGGTAAAGACAAAAATAGACTGAGGGATGAAGACGGGTAATGAGAGTAAAAATGATCACGATTGATATGTATGCGGGTAAAGAGGTATAAGAGTGAATAGAGACAATGAGCATACATGAATGTATCTGTACTTAGAGGAAAATATAGGTAGTATAGACAAGAATTAATAAGGGAAGGTAATGGAATAGAGAGAATAAGGAGGGAATTAAAAGAGTGACCTTTGTGACATATGAAAAGTGAAATCTTTTCTGGGGGAGGCGGGGTGGGGGGAAATAGCGGTCACTGCAAAATCCATTGACGCTTGCGAGTGGATTCGCAAATCCAAATGGAGAGGGGAGATGTGGTTGTCCGACAAGGGATAAAGGACAACTCAGGAGGTGAAGGGGAGATTGGGGATAAATAAGATAGAAATAGGAGAATAAGGAAAATGTTGGATGTTGTAGGAATGTTGTCTTATAAAGAGTTGAAAATAAGAAAACAGAAATGGAAAAGGAGGAAAGGTAATGATGGAAAAACGGAAAGAGAAGATAAACAGAATATAAAAGGGCTACGCTGAACTATATGTCTTTAAATATTAATGGAATACATAACCAAATTAAAAGGAAGAAACTACCAAATTTAAATGAATAAATGTATTCCATTAGAAAAAATAACATATTGGTTAAGAAATAATATTGAAATATTCGAACAAGTATAGGAGCCTTACATTAAATACAATAGCGAAAACCTACCGGGGACAAACATTACCTAAGTTGATGGAAGGAGAAGGAAAGAAAAGAATGGACTCAGTAGAATTTCTGGTGTAATTTTGTTGAATGACAACATTGTCTGACTGGCTTAATGCAACCTAGATTGTATACCTAAAATGGATGAGAGGGGGGGGGTGGGGGGGTGGTTTGGGAGGAAAGGGGGGGGGGGGAGAAAAAGTCACTGTATATGTGTGAAAAAGAAATAGTGTATATCATGGCTAATGTGATTTATGGTGTGAAAAATAAAAAAAATTTAAAAAATAAAAAAAAAAACGGTACTAATGATAATCCCTGCAGTAGCTGGTATCCTTATGATATCTGACTCTGAGGCCATCGTCAGAACAGCCTTCAAGAGGCTAAACTCTTAAGGCATCAGGCCCTGATGGAGTACCAGCAGGGTACTGAAAACCTGTTCCAAGCAACTAGCTGGTGAGTTCATGAACATTTTCAATCTTTCATTGCTGCAATCGGAGGTTCCCACCTGCTGCAAAGGGGCATCAATCATACCGATGTCCAAGAAGAGTAGGGTGAGCTGCCTCAATGACTATCACCCAGTAACACTCACATCTACTGTAATGAAATGCTTTTACAGGTTGGTTATGGCCAGAATCAGACCTACTGCAATTTGTCTATCGTCACAATGGCTCCACAGCAGATGCAATCCACTCAGCCCTGGATCACCTGGACAACAGAAACACATACATCAGTCTTCTTTTCATAGATTACAGCTCAGCTTTCAACACCAGCATCCAATCAATATTGGCTAGCCAGCTTCAAAACCTGGGCTCTGCACCTCTCTCTGCAGCTGGATCCTTGACTTCCTCATTGGAAGTCCACAGTCAATATGGATCGGGAACAATGTCTCCTCTCACTGACAATCCACACAGGTGCACCTCAAGGATGTATGCTTAGCCCACTGCTGTACTCACTCTATGCTATTGACTGTGTGGCTTAGCACAAGTCAAATGCCATCTACAAATTTGCTAATGTCGCTCGGTTTTCGGCAGAATCAAAGACGGTAATGAGGAAGGGTAGAGGAATGAAATCAATCAGGGGGTTGAGTGGTACCACCACAACATTAACAACCTTTCACTCAACATGAGCAAAAACTAAGGAAATGATTGTGCGCTTCAGGAGGGGGAAATCAGGAAAACACAAACCAGTCCTCATCTAGGAGTTAGCAGTGGAAAGGGTTAAGAACTTCAAATTCCTGGGTGTTAACATCTCTGAGGATCTGTCCTGGGGCATCATGGAGAAGGCTCACCAGCGGCTACACTTGGTGAGGAATTTGAGGAGATTCGGTAGATCACCAAAGACCCTGCCAAATTTCTCCAGGTGTACCGTGGAGAACATTATAACTGGTTGCATCACACTGACTGGTATGGAGGTGCCAATGTCCAGGACAGAACAGCCCACAGAGAGTTGTGAACTCAGCCAGTGCTATCATGTGTCTTCCCTCCATTAAATACATCTACAAGGGGTGGTGTCTCAAGAAAGCAGCCTCTATCCTCACCACCCAGGCCAAGCCCTCTTTTCACTGCTACCATCAGGAAGGAGGAACAGGAATCTTAAGAACAAATACAGCTTTTTCTCCTCTGCCATCAGATTGCTGAACAGACAACAAACCACAGACATGACCTCACTTTCTCTTCCTTTGCATTAATTTACTTTTTTTTAAAGATGTAATTTATTGCAATATGTGTATCTGTATTGCTGCTGCATTACGACGAATTTCATGACATGTTCACAACAATAAATTCTCATTTCTGATTCTGATTTATCCAATTAGTGGAAATCAAAGGTATTAATGTGAACCTGACCCAGAATGATCCAAGCTTGCCCCAAGGCTCCCCAGAGGAATTGGAGCTGGGTGTGACTGCAGGTATGCAGCAGTCATCTACCACGTGGTAGGACTCAGGGTAGTGAGTGGGGGGGGGGGGGTTGACTGCAGGGTAACACAGCAGTCAGTTGCCATGCCATGGGGTAAAAACCACAGTGGTCAGGAACAAAAGTAACCCTGCAATGACGATGCATCTTTCTGTTAGGCCTGATGCTAAGTCTTCATAAGAACAGGATTCCATATTTTCCTTCTTTAAGCAAGATTCAGCTCCAATCATTCCGGAGATCTCAGCCTAGAATTTGCTAAGTGACAGAGCATGCTCTGGCCATCTGTTGGGGAGAAATCCAAAGGTAGAATATAAAAGCAGGGATGTGATGATGAGGCTTTATAAGATCATTGGGCTATAAGACATAGGAACAGAAATAGGCTGCTCAGCCCATCGAGTCTGCCCCTCCAGTTAATCCTTATCTGATTAATGTTCCCACTCAGCCCCATTGCCCGGCCTTCTCCCCATAACCTTTGATGCCCTGGCTAATCAAGAACCTATTAATTTCTGCCTGTGGAAGAAATTTTATGAAGAAAAAATTGACAGTGCCATTAACATAATTGGCACCGACCTGTGAAAGAAAGTTCCTGCTGACAGCTTTGACATTGACACAAACATAGTTGGCAAACAGTTCATTTTAATATAGCATCTGTTCAGTGAGACACATTATTTAGCAGTGAAGTTGTAACCTTAACCATAGTGAAGGATGTTAACAGTGGTTATTGACCCACTCTTCTTCACATTAGATAAATCTAAGATTTTAATACAAAAAGTATTAAAGTATATGCCCCTTTAGAACGTAGATGAGAAGGAATTTCTTAACCTAGAGGGTGATGAATCTGTGGAATTCATTGCCATGGATGGCTGTGGATGCCAAGTAATTGGGGATGTTTAATGAGGAAGTAGAAATGTTCTTGATCAGGAAGGAAATCAAGGGTTGTGGGAGAAAGCAGGAGAATGGGGTTGAAAAGGATAGAAAATCAGAATAGTGGGGCAGACTTGATGGGCTGAATGGCCTAATTCCACTTCTGTGTCTTATGCCGTTATGGATTTCATTGCCCTGTGAAGAAACATCTGATCTGTTTGGTCCTATAAGGCAGGCCATTCCCCCAGTAGTTGTTGGCTGGTTCTGGACCTCAGGCTGACAGCACCCACACTATCATGGTCATATGGACCCACCACATCCAAGCCAGCTTGTGGGCACCAATCTGTATTAACTAATTTCCCACCACTCGATCCATAGTCTTCTATGTGAATGTAATTTGGCTGGTTATCTGGACATATCTACCTCTGATAAGGGGAAAGTTTCCTGTGATCTATCCTAGCTATGCCCCTCATGATTTTATACATCTCAATCCTGAACCCTCTCAGCCTCCTTTTCTGCTGGGAGAATAGATCGAGCTTTGAAAACATTGAACAGAGAATGATGAACATAGAATATAAAACTCTGAACACAGAACACACAGCACAGGGAGAGACCACATGTGTCAGTGCTGAACACGTTGTCCAAATCAATCTAAAACTCTGCACTTTGTCCCTGATAGATATCCCTCCATCACCTTCATATTCATGAATCTTTCTAGAAACCTCTTAAATGCTACTATAGTATTGGCTTCCACCCCTACTCTTGGAAGCTTGTTCCAGATACCCGCCACTCTCTGTGTAAAGTATTTAAACTTTCTCACTATTTAAAGCCTCTGCATTTTTCCTGTAACAGGGTGACCAGAACTGCACACTTCCAAGTGTAGCCTAACCATAGTTTTATATCACTGCAACATGACTTACTTCTTTTGTACTCACTGCCCCGTCCAATGAAGGCAAGCATACCATATGCCTTCCTTACCACCCTATTTACTTGTGTGGCCACTTTCAAAGAGCTATGGACTTGGACCCCCAAGTCTCTCTGCACATTAATACTTTTGGGAATCCTACCATTAACTCTCGACAACTTGCATTTGGCCTCCCAAAGTACAACATCTCATACCTGTCCAATGGCTGATCCATAGAAGACAGAGGGTCGTGGTGAAAGGCTATTATTTAGGTGGAGGCCTGTGATCAGTGGCGTTCAATTGGGATCGGTGTAGGGACCGACGTTGTTTATAATATAGGTAAATGAGTTAAATGTTAAAGTAGGTCTGTTGTTAATAAGTTTGTAGAGGCCACTAAGATTGGTGGAGTTGTGGAAGGTGTAGGTGGCTATCAAATAATATAAAAGGATATCAATCAGTTGTAGATGTGGGGAGAGAAATGGCAGATAGAGTTCATCACATGTGTTGCATTTTGAAGGTCTAACAGGAATGTTTACAGTTAATGACTTGTCAGGACATTGAGTGTAAAAGTAAGAAGCAATGTAAAACTGTGGTGAGGCAGCAGTTGGAAAACTACGTGCAGTTCTGGTCACCCCATCACAGGAAGGTTGCGGAGGCTTTAGAAAGGGGATAGGTTTTCCAGGATGTTGCCTGGATTATAGGGTATGAGATATGGGGTATAGGAGGTTGAGGGTAGGCATGTCTACAAAGACATGAGATGCATTGATAGAGTGGATTGTCCCCAGGACAAAAATGTCACATACTAAAGGACATGTTGTGGGGAGGTGGGAGGAGGGGGGAGGTGTGTTGGGGGAAGCAGAGTAGGGTTTAATAATGTGCAGGACAAGTGTAAGCTGTAGGGCCTGTTCCTGTGCTCTTATGTCATATTTTCACAAATGATTGGGGAAGGGGTCATAAAAAGTCCAAGTCTGACAATCTGCCTGGAGTTACCAATTCACAAACAGTGATCAGTGGGTATTTGAACAGAGCAAACCCAGTGCCGTGGCCTGCACTTCAAATCCTCCCATTAGTTCCACTTCTGTGCAGTGGATTTCTATAAATAATCATCTTGCATCACATCTCAGAAAACATTCGCCAGGACAGTTTCTAAACCTCAGTCAAATGCTTCCGGAAGGTGACCTTCAAACTGCATCTCATTTCAGCTTTAATGATTCAGTCAGGGGTTTTAGAGCAAAATAAAGGAGACAAAGAGGTTTTCCAGGAAGTTATAGTCATAGCTAATTGACTGAATTTTTTTTCAAATTCAAAAACCTGCAGGTAATCAAAATTTGAAAAAAAGCTACAATAGTCAATGTAATTGAATTTAAAAAAAGACAGTGCAAAAACTTTGATGAGGGAGACTTTAACAAGGAGGTTGAGAGATGACAAGATGAATCAAGGTGAGGTCTTTCCTTTTCTTTCTTTTGACCCAGTACTAGTGTCAGAGATAGAAGTTCAAGTTCAAGATCAAGATTTATGAATGATACAAAAACAGATGGGGATGGTACTGTAAAGGAAACACTGAGTCTGCAGAAGGATTTAGGTTAGAGAATAATCTTCCAGAGGAAATAGTTGAGGCAGAGTCCATTTTTTCATTTGAGGCTGGATATATACATGAATAAGAGGGGGTTAGAGGGTTATGGACGGAGAATAGGTGGGGTATCTTGCGGAATTGTTTGAGTGAACCGGTGTGGACTTGAAGGGCCGAGATGGCCTGTTTCCATGCCATTAACTGTTATATGGTTTATATGGTTAAGATTGGCAGGGCCGGGTTAAGGTATTGTGGGGCCTGTAGCTTTTATTTTAAAGGGGTCCTAAATAGTGCTGGCTGAAGCATGCTCAGTGAGGGGGAAGTGTGATTACGGTACACCAAGTGCCAGTTGGCACATGTGCAATGAGAGGGAAATATTACTGAAATGCCCCCTCCCCCCACCCCGAGACGCTGACCCTACATGTCCATTTGGTAAGTTTGAAATAGTCTTAATTATTCTTAACAAAATGATGCCACCTTTCTCAGATCACCATATATTCAGTAATTACCAGTGGCATATCTAGAGAACATAGTGTCTATGGCCAAGCACTGAATTTGCACTCTCCCCATTAAAACTTACTTACATATTTTGCACTTAAACTGAAATTACACTTATACTGAAATTATGCCTCCCCTTCCCCTCCCCTCTCCTCCCCCCCCCCCCGCTAAGACTTACTTACACATTTTGTTAAAACAAAACTTATTTACGGCAGTGGCCATCTTTGTTACCCATAATCCCCCATGCAGCTAGAACCGCTCTGCATTTCCCTGGTGCTGGCACTGGCAGAGCGGTTTTAGCTGCATGGGGGATTAGGTGTAATGAACACGGCCATTTCTCCCACATTGAGCCATTGCTGTGAGCTGCCGGGGCGGCCCTGAAGCGGGTCGGCAGTTAAATGGGGAGGGAGTGGGCGGACAGACAGTGGGGAGGGGTGGGGGGGCAGACGGCCGGGTCAAGGAGCAAGGGAGTTGTGCAAGGTGAGGACAGTGGCGCCTCCACTTTAAGGTTAGCGATTTTAGCCAGTTATCACCTTTAATCGGGGTTATTAACACAGACTGTCAGTGTGGTATCTCATAGCCGCTGCACAAAGATGAAAGCAAAAATGTTTGTCATGATTCATCATGCATAAACTTGGGGCCCTTGAAACTCTGGGGCCCATAGTATATGCTACTTTCACTACTATGTTAATCCGGCCCTGGAGATTGGGTAAAGAAATGGCAGATTGAATAAAGTGTAGAGAAGTGTTTGATCATGCACTTTGGTGGAAGGAATAAAGGTGTAGACTATTTTCTAAATGGGCAATGTTCAGAAATCAGAGCTGCAGAAGGACTTGGGAGTCCTCATGCAAGATTCTCTAAAGGTTAACGCAGGTAGTGTTGGTGGTGAGGAAGGCAAATGCAATGCTGACATTCCTTTTGAGAGAGTTAGAATATAAAAGCAAAGATATAATGTTGATGGCTTATAAGGCGTTGTGAGCAGTTTTGGGCTCTTGATCTAAGGAAGGATGTCTTGGCAATGGAGAGGGTCAGAGGAGGTTAATGAGAATGATTCCTGGAATGAAAGATTTATCATAAGAGGAGTGAAAGATGAAAGTCTCCAGATGCTGTGTTTGTAGTGAAAACAGAAATGCTGGATGAACTCAGGTCTCACAGTGGTCACATGAGATGAAGATATGTAACCAACATTTCAGGCCTGAGCCCTCCAGAAATATATCTTTACTTTCTATGGATGCTGTGAGACCTGCTGAGTTCCTTCTGTCCTTTCATTGTCATATGGAATGTTTGATGTCTCTGGGTCTTGCTAGAGTTTAGAAGAATTAAGGTCAATCTCATTGAAGCCTATTGAATATTGAAAGGCCTGGATAGAATGGACATGGAGAGGATGTTTCTTATGGTGGGAGAGTCCAGGACCAGAGGGAACACCCTCAGAATACATAAATGTGCCCTTAGAACAGAGATGAGGAGGGACTTCTTTACCCAGAAGAAGGTGAATTTATGGAATTTGTTGACTCGGTTGGCTGTGGAGGCAAGTCATTGGAGATATTTAAGATGGAGGTAGAAAAGTTCTTGATTAGGAAGGGAATTAAGGGTTATGGAGAGAAGGCAGGAGAATGGGTTTAAAAGCATAGCCCTGATGGAATGGTGACCAGATGTGATGGACCAAATGGCCTAATTTCATTCCTATATCTTATAGTCTAAGATTTTCTCTTGGAAAATCAATCAGGTGAAACTAAAAAATAACAACAAGGGCAGCCAATGTTGGCAGGTCTTTGAGAAAATTGATTTCAATTATCAGACCATCTACTGAGAAATTAAAGGATCCTGTCACAAAAGGTCACACAATCAATGTGGAAGTCTAATCTTCAGAGATTGGGAAAGCCAATTGGGAAAGAAAGTTTTGAGTTCCTGGAATGCACCAGATGAGTTTCCTAGTACAATATATATTGTTGGAGGCTACTTATATCATTGAAGTTCATGTTATTGTCACATGTTGTTGTGTGTGGAGGAAATGTGGCCTCCCTACCTGTCTGGAATGTGTGTGTGTTGCGAGTGGTCATGTATCCTCCCCATCTGAAACTTATTCAAAAGTTACATCACCTGTCAATCAAGGTTGGACTCTGGCAACCCATTAGTGCACACCTTGCCATTGGCTAATTTAACTTACCTGTGCTAGAAGCACAGATTAGCACTATATATAACATCAGTGCACAGCACATTTTTACTCTCTACCTTCTGGTCCAAGACTTGGACATCGCTGGAAGTGTTGCGGGTAAAGTGTGCACTAGACTGAAGATGAGCCATAGTATTGTGATAGATCAATACTTGCAGAGAGTCACACCCCTCTTGGTATAGGGAACTGGGTGTAGGTAAGAGTCCCTGTTTGTAGTGTGTATACTCAATTGTATTAGCATGTTGAATATATATTCACTATTGTTGGAGTCTAACCTAGGTCTGAGGTGAATGTTTATATCGTTGCTTAAGTGAAATAGTAATCGAGTACCATTTAACATTCTCCCCTATTTGTCTCCCATGTGTTAATCATGTGTTAAACCATGTGTCCAGAATCATCTCTCTGTGAATCCACAGAACCTGATACTCTTCCCAACACATGTACCATTGTGCAGTGATAAAATTTGTTTTGCAAGCAGTCCAGCTTTACATCTTAGACATAGTACAGCAAGTAAAACACAATACAGAGTGCAGAGTTACAAAGAGAGATCAGTTGGTATGGAGCAACTGATTTAGGAGGCTCTTTCAGGAGCCTGATAATGGCAGGAAAGAAACTGTCCTTGAACTTGCTATTTGCCATTCCTCCATCAACTTTCCCAGTATGTCAGGATCCTGTTACAAGTTTAAACATCTCCCTCACTATGCTACCAATTTGGGTGACATCTGCCCACTTACTAATCATGCCACTTATATTCTGTTCCAAATCATTAATATAGATGCCCAAAAAAAGAGGACCCAGACCAATCCTCGTGGCACATCACTGGTCATAGACCTCTGGAAAACAATCTGAAAATCGCTCTTTGTGTGACGGCACCCAGACGAGCCTGGCTGGTCGGCATCCGAGCAGGAGCCATGCCGAAAGTGAAGTGCAGTCGTAAGCCTCCCCCCAACGGCTGGGAGCTGATCAAGCCCACCCTGGATGAGCTGGATCAGAAGATGAGAGAAGCTGAGACAGCCTCATGAAGGAAAGAGGAAGGTAGAATCACTATGGCTTATCTTCAGACTCCACCACCAACGAACACGTTACATATTTGACCTATTCTACAAGAGAAAGGCAATAAGTAGAGAGCTTTATGACTATTGCATAAGGGAGGGATATGCTGATAAGAATTTAATTGCTAAGTGGAAGAAGCAAGGCTATGAAAACTTGTGCTGCCTCCGTTGTATTCAAACCAGAGACACCAATTTTGGAACAAAGTGCATCTGCAGAGTCCCCAAAAGCAAGCTTGAAGTGGGGAGGATTATTGAGTGCACACACCGTGGATGCAGAGGTTGCTCTGGTTAATTTTTCTTTCCAATTTTTGGATTTTGTGAATTTTAGTCTACATGCCATCAATTTTGCTTCTATTCAAAAATAATGGACCCAAGTAAAATGTACTGTAAATGCTCTAGCTCACTTTCTAACCAACATTCCTTATGGGATGCAGGAAATTACAACTTTTTTTAACATAATTAAATATTCAGGACATGTATCTGACATCATACACAAATTGGTTAGATGGCAAGATTCCCAGGCTGTATCATCCTTTTGTGCAATTTGATCTGGTGTAATGCAGCAATTTTATTTGTCTCTAATTTGTTTGAAAACAACAAATTATTTGGCCCTCAGACTTTTTAAGTTAGTTGATTACTTTGGTGTGGTTAGTTGAATAATATAGTCTAATGCAGATGTAACTATATTATCCAACTGTCATTGAGAGTCCTCTGGGTTTGTCAATAATCCTTTTTGAAACTGCTTATTGAACTGTACTAAAAGTTACTGTGAAATAAATTTTTTCATATCCCAACAAAAAAGAAAACAATCTGAAAACCAAGAGGGCAGCTAACATCATAAAGGACTCCCATCACCCTGGTCACAACTTCTTCTCGCTGCTCCCTTCGGGCAGAAGGTGTAGACACCTGAAGTCTGACACCTTTAGGTTCAAGAACAATTTCTTTCCAACAGCTATCAGGCTCTTGAAGCTCCCTTCATTACACTACTCAAGGACTGCTCCGACACCACTAAAGGACTGTCTGCACAGTTGCAAAGTTACTATTTTAGCAGTGAAACATCTATGAGAATTTATTATCTTTTATTACCTCTTTTTAATTCAATTAACTATACTATTGTAGCGACAAAAGTGGGAACACTATCGTAGTTGTTTGTTTTATAGTTATTCTTTTATAGACTACCTGTTTGGCTGCAGCAACTAAGAATTTCTGTGTAGATGTACATAGTACAATATGTATGACAATAAATTTATTATTGTTCCTTTTCCTTCTTGTCTGCAAAAATTACAGCATCTGGAACTAGAGTTTGTTACCTGTTGGTGATTGGTTTGTAGGTAGGTTAGAAAATGGCAGACATGTTCTCCATTGGCAGAAATGGCCTGAAATGTCTCTTACAGTCAGAGAAAGAGAGGCCATGGATTGGCCTATTGGCCTCCAGCACTACTGGAGCCCCCACAACCTCACAGAGTCCAGACCAAACCATCAGCAGCCCGAGCTCCAGATCCGAATCTCGACACAACCTAGAAACCTTCAGTGGCCTCGGTACCCTCTCGCATCCCAGTTCCAATATCTGGTACCCCTTCAGCCAGTTTCAAGCCAGTCTCCAGCAGTCCACTGCTTAGAGTGAATCCATGGACCGCAGTCTCCAGCAACCCCCAGCCTGTGCAGATTCCTCACCCCGAGTCTCCAGCAGCCCGTCGCCTGTATGTTCTTCAGCTGCAGAACCCCTCACTGGTCCATGCTGTGGACCAGCAGGTTCACGTTGTAACTCAACCTATCAATACTTAGAATTCAGGCACTTGGAGATCTATTAAGATCATGTTCATTATTGGCAGGATTTCAGGTGTGAGAGTGGATGATACAAGGCCATCCAAATCAATGAATGACAAAGCTATATGAAATTTCTACTGATGACGTGCTGCTTTCCACTCCACCCCTGAACTGCTAGGTTGGATGTGGCATTGTTTCTGGAGCACATACTGATCCTGGACAGGATAGTAATCTCTCAGCTGCTGATACTATTTCACCACGATCCATATTATAACAGCTACTCCCTTTGCTTGTAAGCATCTGGCAAGCAGAAAGATTTAAAATTGGAGGCTGCATTGATGTTTGGTTGCAATGTCAGCGACAGACAATGAGGATTATTCCTATTTTGTACTTTATATTCATTCAGCAAATTTAACAAGAAACGGTGGTGAACATGACCATACCAATTTTCATTGTCAATGCAGTGACAAATTTCAGCTCTAAGAGAGAGCTCAGGAGAGCTCCAAATTCTGGTGAAACAAAAACCTGAAGCTTCTATTCTCTGGATTCCCACCCTGCAAATCTTGCAGAGACATAGTCCGTTAGAGATATCAGGGTGTCTCCATGTATCCCTCAAGCCCAGGACCCCCTGGAAGTAGTGTGTGTGGCAATCTGGGAGAGCGAACTGCGATTTTCCCCACTCATCCTGCCAGCCGTTTGCACCTAAAGTTCCAGTTCCAGCCTAAGGGATTCATCACCAACAATCTCTACTCCCCAACTTGAATCGCCATCACCTAATGCAATAAATGACACAGATAAGTGGAAGGACAGTGCAGTTGCAGTGAGCCAATTGGCCTACTTCCAAGTTGAATGATTCTTTGACCTTGGTGTGTCAGAACTGGCTCAGCTGTGATAGAAAGCCAGTGATGTTGATGCCAGAGGAGGTTGAACCCAATGCAGAGTTGGTGGTTCAGTCAAGGACAGGGACAAAAAACATTTACTGTTCACTTAAATAGTTAAACAGGCAAGTCTGCGGATGGAAAGTGCTGGAGAAACTCATTAGGTCACGTTTCCTCTATAGGAAGGAAAGAGTAACCAACATTTCTGGCCTGAGCCCTTTATCAGGTATAAGCAAAATTTCAGATTCATAACATCCGAGATGCCCACCTTCTATAAAAAACATGGTTTCCCCTTGACTGCCATAAACTCAGCCCTTACCTGCATCTCCTTGATTTCCTGCCCTGGCCTCCTCTGCCCCCAGACATGACAGGATATTCTTTGTCCTCACCTACCATCCCACCAGATTCAAGTTCAAGTTTATTATCATCCAATTGTACCAGTGCAACCCGACAAAACAGCATTCTCCGGTCCATGATGTAGAACAGTGCAAACATACATTCAAACATAACATACAGCATAATGAACCTATGTACAAATATTACAATAAATATTATTAATAAATAGTGGAGTCTCAGGAAGTTATTTTAGCAGTTCAACAATCCTTCAGTAGTTTCACTGCCTATGGGAAGAACCTGTTCCTCAGCCTGGTGGTTCTGTATCTCTTTCCCAATGGAAGTAGCTAAACCAGCCTCCACATCCAACATATTATTCTCCACAATTTCCACCACTTACAACATGACCCCACTACTAGACACATCTTCTCCTCCCCTCTCTGCTTTGTACAGGGACCACTCCCACTGTGGCTCCCTCATCCACTTATCCCTTCCCATTAATTGCCCCCTCAGAACCTAACCCTGTGACCGCAGGACATGCAACACTTGCGTCTACAACCCCTCCCTCACCACCATTTTGGGCCCCAAATAATCCTTTAAAGTGAAGCAACTCTTGACTTGTGAATCTGTAGGGCGTCATCTACTACATCCACTGCTCCCGTTGTGGCCTCTTCTACATCAGGGAGACTGAATGCAGACTGGGAGATCGCTTCATTAAGCACCTTCATTCTGTCTGCTCCAATAACAGGGACATCCCAGTGCCCAACGATTTCAATTCCATGCCCCATTCCCACACTGTCACATCTGCCACGGCCTCATGCCCTGACAGGCCAAGGTCACCGGCAAATTAGAGGAAAAACACTTAATATTCTGTCTGGGCTCTCTCCAACCAGACGACATTAACATTGACGTCTCCAGTTTCTATTAAACCTCTCTCCTAAGTCTCCCTCTTTCCCTATCCCTCTGTCTCCTTTCCTCCAGCTCTTTGCCCCTTTCCCTCCCCTCTCCTATCAGAGAGCTACCCTCTATCATCTCATTTCTTTTCTCTTCTACCCTTCGACCTGTATGACTGCTTACCTGTCAGCCTGCTCTCTTCCCATGTCCTTTCCTCCATCCTCTCCCCCTCCCCCCTCCTTCTTATTCAGGGACATGCCTGTTTTTTGCTCAGATGTTGACAAAGGGCTCAGGCCCAAAACATTGGTTACTTTTTACTAGGGTTTCCAGGCACCCCATATATACGGGACATGTCATGTATTCAATGATTTCATCCAATGTCCTGTACTGACTTTATCAGGATGCTTTAAATGTCCTATATTATGATTTTTTTTAAATAAATTGCAAAATTCAGCAGTTTAGATCTATCTGTTTGGAATTTTCAATAATTTTGTTTGTACTACTTGAATTTTACTTCATTAAAACTAAAACGTTAAATAACCCCACTATTACATTAAAGGCAGCAAGCACTTGCGACAAGTAACGAACATGTTTGAAACCGCAGCCAACGAATGAAATGTGTTCATTCGTTGGCTGCAGCCACTGGCCGCCGCCAGCCAGCCTGTTAGTTCAGCATACCGCCTCATAATGCTAGTGTTGAGTGTGTTTTCTCGTTAATGAACGTTCAGAGACTGTCAGTGCAAGGAATGTTATAAGCAAGTTCTGCAAAACAAGGACCTGTTAAAGAGAGCCAGGTCATCAGTGAAATATAATTAAAGGTATGTAATTTAATACATATTTTAATTGGATAAGAAATGAATATTTTGGTAACAGGGTCTCACCTGTGTAAAGTTAACCTGATTAAATTTTTAATTTAATCCAGATGACCGTGTTACCAGTATTTTTTAATATATAAGTTTTTCCCAAGTAGGAATATTATTTTGTCTCATGTACATGCAAATTAGAAATAATTTGAATTTAAATTTAAACAGGGTGGGTCCTGTATTTCTATTTGGTAATCTGGTAACTCTATGCCTTTACTTCCTATTGATGCTGCGTGCCTGTTGAGCTTCTCCTGCACCATTTTGCATTGCATTTAATTTTCACTAACCCGCAAACCAAGAATAAAACCCAATGCAAAACACATCACAACTCCTGAAAATCGATGCTTTTCATTGAAAGAATACCCTTTGGTTCATCCCAATGACAGTGTGAGCAACAAATCAAAGGTGTAAATTTTAAGCAATCACTAAAGATTTAAGAGAAAATAGAAATCATCTCCTCAAAGATAGATCATGGCAAGCATACAGGAAATGGGGGTTGAAGTAATCATCAAGGCTTCAATGCCCAATCAGATCACAGATGGCCCCAGGTTGACTTTCCTGCCTTTTCCCAATAACCACAATATCCAAAAGTGAAACTCCTAGCTCAACGTTCAATGCTAAATCCTGAAAAAATTCCCCTCTTGTTAAATGTTCAACCACAGATCCGTTATCCTTAAACGAATTCTAGGCTTTCTAAGCAGAACGTTCATCACCACACCCATTCTCTGAAGCCCCTGTGCAGTGTGAGACATTTCATGGCATTGGAGGCTACCCTCTGGTCTATTGCCCGCCATTCCAGTGAGCCAGTTGAGAAGTGAAGGCAGTAAAAAGGAAGCCACAACGGCAGGTGGCTCTTGTGCTGGTAGACATGACAAGAGAGAATCAGGAAGATGTTTACAATCCCCATTATTGAGACAAACCTTTTCCTTAAAGTTTAATAAATTATTCTAATTTAAATCCAAGATGGATAATTTTTAATGTCCTTTCATCATATCTCACCTCCAAATTTATGCTGGCCTATCTATGTATGTTTTTCTACAGACAACGTATCCTACTCACGACTCACCCAGACAATATTCCACCATGAGACCTACTTCCCTCCCTCATTTCAACACTCTCTCTGTGACTCTCTTGTCTATTCTTCTATGACCCCATCACTCCACCTGCATTCACCTCTCCCTCCCCCCCTTCCCCCAATCCAGGTATCCAAACATTCAGTCCAGGTAAAACAGCGATCTACTTGCACTTCTTCCATCTGGTGTACTGCATTCAGAGCCCCCTGTGGTCTCCATGACCAGAGAAACCAAATACAGACTGGGCAAATATTTGGTGGAGTGTCTGCGTTAATTTGCAAAAATGACCCAGGGCTTCCTGCAACATTAATTCACCATCCCACTCCCTCCCTGTCCTCTTGTCTAAGGGACAAAATAGTTTCTCTTGAAAAGGCCTTTGATAAGGTCCCATATAGGAGGATGGTCAAGAAGGTTCAGTTGCTTGGTATTCAGGATGAGGTAGTAAATTGGAATAGACTTTGGCTTTGTGAAAAAGTGGTAGTGGACGATTGCTTCTCTGACAGTGGAGCCAAAAGAGATTGGGGAGATCTTAAATGGGTTTTTTGTATCTGTATTGATACACTCTATAGAAGTGAGGCAAAAAAGCAATGGGGTCATGGAACCTGTACAGATTAAAGAGGAGGAGGTGCTTGCTGTATTGATGCAAATAAGGGTGAATAAATCCCCTGGGTGTGACAAGATATCCCGTTGGACCTTGAGAGATACTAGTGTGGAAATTGCAGGGGCCCTGCCAGATACACTTAAAACATCCTTATCCATGGGTTAGATGCTGAAATATTGGAGGATAGATAACGTTCTTATCTACTGGCCACCATTATAGCAACCTTCTATAGGATTTCTATCAAGAGTGTCCTGGCTGGCTGCATCACAGTATGGTTCAGTTGCTGCAGTGAACTGGATCAGAAGTTAATCCACAGGACAGTAAGAGCAACAGAGAGGATCACTGGAGTCTCCCTCACCACCTACCCCCCCCCCCCCCCACCCCCATCTATGTGATCATCTGGGATTGTTGTCTGAAGAAGATGTGCAAAATCATTAAGGACCCCTTCCACATAGCTTCCGACGGTGCAGTTAGCACAACAGCGTTACAGATCCAGTGATCGGGACTGGGTTCCAAATCCTATGCTGCCTGTAAAGAATTTGTACATTTTCCCTGTGTCTGCATGGGTTTTCCTCCCACCCTTCAAAATATACCAGGGGTTGTAGGTTAATTGGGTGTAATTTGGGTGGCATGGGGACGTGGGCTGGAATGGCCTGTATTTCTAAATTTTAAAAAAATAAATTAAAAAAATTAAATATTTCAGCTGCTGCCATTGGTAAAGAGATACAGGAGTATCAGAGCCAGCACCACCAGGCTGAGGAACAGCTTCTTCCCACTGGTAGTATGAATGCTGAATGACCAAAGGAACTGCTCGTACTAGCCATCCGAGACTCTCATATATACAAAACAAAATCTTATTTATTTATTTGTATTTATGAAATACTTGTCCTGCATATGTATTGTTTGTCTGTATGTGTGTTATGCCTTATTGTGTGTCTGCATGTTTTGCACCGAGGACTGCAAAAAGTAGTTTCGTTGGGTTGTACTTGTACAATCAGATGACAATAGACTTGACATAACAGTTAGCACATCACTATTACACCACCAGCCACCCAGGATCAAATCCAGCACTGTCTGGCACAGCAAGTTCTCCCTGTTTCTGAGTGGGTTTCCTTCGTATACTCCGGTTTCCTTCCATCCTCCAAAATGTGTGGAGTTTGTAGGTTAATTGGTGTATTTGTATGACACGGGCCCATTGGCCAGAAGGGCCTGTAAACTTCCCGTGTCTCTAAATTTTTTAATAAAGTCTTCAGGAATAATCCAGGAAATGATCAGCCAGTGAGCCTGAATTTAGTAGTATGTAAGCCATTGGAAGGTGTTCTAAGAGATTGGATATACAACTATTTGGATAGACAGGCACTGATTAGGGATAGTCAACATGACTTTGTGTGTGACAGTTCATGTTTAACCAATCTGATATTTTTGAGGAGTCTACCAGGAATGAAGTAAAGGCTGTAGGTGTTGCCTACATGGACTTTAGTAAGGCCTTTGATAAGGTGCCATATGGGAGGATGGTCAAGAAGGTTCAGTTACTCGGTATCCAGGGTGAGGTAGTAAATTGGAATAGACTTTGGCTTTGTGAAAGAGTGGTAATGGATGATTGCTTCTCTGACAGTGTGCCTCAGGGATCAGTACATTGTTGTTTACCATCTATATTAATGATAATGTGGCAAATTGGATCAGAAAGTTTGCAGATAGCACAAAGATTGGAGGTGTTGTGGACAGTGAGGAAGGTTTTCAAAGCTTGCAGAGGGATCTGGACCAGCTGGAGAAATAACAAGGAAATGGTAGATGGAACTTAACTTAATAACGTATTGCAATTTGGAAGGACAAACCAAGAAAAAGCATACACGGAAAAAGGTAGAGCACTAAGGAGTGCAGTAAAATAGAGGGATATGAGAATAGATACATAATTCCCTGAAAGTGGTGACACAGGTAGATAAGGTCGTAAAGAGAGCTTTTGATACATTAGCCATCATATACCAAAATAATGAGTATAGGAGTTGGGATGTTATGATAAAGTTGTATAAGAAATTGAAGGGGCAAAATTTGGAGTATTGTGTGCAATTTTGGTCACCTAACTGCAGGAATAATATTAACAAGACTAAAAGAGTGCAGAGAAGATTTACTAGGATGTTGTCCACATTTTAGGAACTGAGTTACAGGGAAAGGTTAAACAGATTAGGGCTTTACTTCCTGGAGCATCAGAGAATGAGGGGAGATTTGATAGAGGTTAAAAAATAATGAGGGATATAGATAAATACAGGCAGGCTTTTCCCATGAGGTTGTGTGAGATACAAACCAAATGAAAAATGAGATGTCTAAGGGAAACATTAGGGAAACGTCTTTACTCAGTGGGTAGTGAGAATGTGGAACAAGCTGCCAGTGGATGTGGTGGTGCAGGGTCAATTTTGATATTTAAGAAAATTTTGGATGCAAGGAGTATGGACCTTATGGTCCAGTTGCACATCAGTGGGACTCGCAAAATAACTTCAGCACAGTCTAGATGTTTTGTGCTATTGTGTTCTATGGTTCTGTGGTTCCTACATTGTTCCAAAGAGACCCAACACTGGCAAGGTCGAGCATCATCATCTCATCATCTGTCAGGTCACATCACAGCCTTCCCCCTCAATTCTCTGGCTTTCAACACATGCTCTTTCTTCCTGTTTGCATCAGAACCTTTTCCATCTCCCTTCTGTTTGCTTGCTGTGTGTAGTCTGACCAGAACCACATCAGCAACAGGCTACAATATCTAAAGTACTTTCTCCCTCCAGCCATGTGGCTTCAGACTATAAACAAGTTCTCTTGGGTTTCACCCATATTTTGTTTCCCCCAGATTAACTTTCCCAGACCTAATGGGATTTCCCCTCTGAGGCATTCATGGCTTCTCATTTCACATGGTTTTTTTTTCAGCATTTTCCATGTTTACCCTGCTACCATCTCCTCAACTTGCCATTAACTCATTACAAAGTACTCACAATGTCCCATCATAGACATTCCCTCCCTTCTAATCACCCCTCTTCCCACCTTGTCAAAATCTACTGGCACATCTCTCTTTCCCAGTCTGACCCAAAGTGTTGACTAATTCTTTTTCTTGAATGCTGCCTGACCTGCTGGATCTCCCAGCACCTTCTGTTTTTGTTTCAGATTTCCAACATCTCTATTTTTCCTTACATATCTTTAACAACCATGATTGATTCCACTCTGTCCCCTCTTCCTTGATATTGAATCAATACACAACATCCAGAATTCAAGCAACTGACAAAAAAATTGAGAAAATTAAATTTAAAAATTAAAATACAAAAGAATAAAATAATAGGTAAGAATACGTAAGTTTAAAATTGTAAAAGTAAATGTTCTCTGAAGTAACACATAAACCTTTGATGAAGAAGGGAGCAAATATTCACCCTTGGTTGTGCTTTGATCATAGCAACTGTTTGAATAAAGTGTGAATTAACAATGGTGTTGTTTAGGATCAAGAGCTGGTTGATGCCGCTTGCCGTAGGGTGACTCTCTTAAAATGGATCCTTATCCCTACTTAATAAGAGTCGCTCCAGTTATAGAGGCTTTATCTGTAAACTTGGTGGGGGGGGGGGGGGGGGGAGGGCGGGGGAGTTAATTATCATTTATCTTTCGGACGACTCCATGGATAGGGAGGAACCTGCAGATGCTGTGATGGTTAAATGTTTTCCAAGTATATGACTGAAAATAAAGTAAAATCTTTTCAGTTTGACATCTCCCAGTCTTCAGATCTGCAATTCTTGACAACTCAAAGCTTCAACCTTATCCTTCATTTAAATCCGTTAATTCTCAACAAATATTTCTTATTTCCAAGGGGATGTGTATTTTTTTAAATGTTTGGCTCTTCTCATTCCCTTTCATGTTTTTAATCCAATGTTCTAATCTCCTTCAGGCCCTGTCAGAGAGAACGTTCATCCAGCCACTGCCAAGTTTTATTTACATCTGTTCTCAGTGTCACAATACTCAGTCCAAAACATCTTAAATGACAATTCCACTTCATTGCCTTCAAGAACAATTTTCTGATTTTTGGTTGAAAACTCTCTCTCAAACTGAATGCATAATTCCCTCATGTTATGCTCAGTTTTCCCTGAACAATCCTTTACTAATTGATCTTATTTTTTTCCAGCTAGCCTGATCACTAGAAACTGCAAAGAGTTATGAATGTGGCTCAGTCCAAAACATACAGCTCCCTTCCCCTCCATCTAAAACTTGCACTACCTTGGAAAAGCAGATTCATCCTGTCCTGGTCACACTCTCTTCATCCCCATCTCATCAGGAAGAAGAATTATGAGTGTGAGATCTTGCATCACCACATTCAAGGCAGGTTCTTTCCAGCCATTATTGGACTGCCGAATGAGCCTCATATTAGTAAAATTACTTTGCCGTTGCTCCGTACCAACTGATCTTTCTCTGTAATTCTGTACTTCTTTTCTGAGATTTACTTGCTGTACTATGTATGAGATGTAAAGCTGGGCCACTCGCAAAACAAACTTTATCACTGAACCATAGTGCATATGACAATAACATGAACTTTAATGATATAAGTAGCCTCCAACAACATATTATTCTAGGAAAATCATCTGGTGCATTTCAGGAGCTCATAACTCTCTTTCCCAATTGGTTTTCCAGGTTTATAGTGTGACCTTTTGTTACAGGATCCTTTTGTTTCTCAATTGATGGTCTGATAATTGAAAGTGATTTGCTCAGAGGCCTTCAGGGGATTCCTGCTAACTTTGGCTGGCCTTATTATTCTTTACTTCCACCCAATTGATTTTCCAAGAGAAGACTATTTCTCAATACTGTCCTCACATCAACCTGAATTATAGATAACCATTTCCATTTCCAATCTTCCCAAAGCCAAGCATTAAACAGTTCTCAGCCTTGATCATCTTCAAGGTTCAAGGTTCCTTTTATTGTCACATAATAATATGCTATATACATGATATACTTCAACTTTTCCCTGCCATTTACTGGCTGCTCACAGTAATGTTTATTTGGTCAAACCTATTCAATCTCCACATGCACACGAAAGTCTGCAGACGCACTCTCCAACTGGATGGTATTAACATTGACTTCTTTGGTTTCTGCTAGACCACTCCCTGTTCTCCCTCTCTTCTCCATCCTCTTTCTCCTTTCCTCCAGCTTTCAACCCCCTACCCTCTCCATTCACAGCTACCCCCTGTCCCCTGTTTGCTTGTGTGTCCTCCCTCCCTTATTCACCTATTACCTCCTGCTTGTGGGACTGTGCTCCTCCCTACCATTTTATTCAGGCACCTGTCTAGATTTTGCTCATACCCTAATGAAGGGCTCAAACCTGAAACGTCGTTTATGTGTTTTTATCTTTGCTACATAAAATAAACACAGTCGGACCAGCTGAGTTTTTCCAGCATTGTGTTTTTATTCTGCATGTTTGTTTTCTGATCAGAGTCTTCATCCTATTCTGGGTGAAAATATTTCACCACCATTCACAAAGTAAATCCAGAGAATAGATGAAACACAAACATCTGCAGATGCTGTGATCGTAGTAAAAACACAGAAATGCAGGAGGATCCCAGCAGGTCTCACAGCAACCATAGGAGGTAAAGATATATAATCAATGTTTTGGTCCTGAGCCCTTCTTCAAGATCTTTACCACAGAACAGCTTTGCCAGCATCAATCAACCCAAGCAGTTTCATATGTATTCGTCACAGATCATCAGCCAGCAAAGCATGGAAAGATCAGTGCAAAAGCCTTGTTTTCTGATCAATAGCAAATGGGCACTACTCTAGCCCACAGCAACTATAGGAAACATGTACACATAAATGTAGGAGACGTGGACATGGTTTTATCATGAGCCAAAACCTAGTTGAATTTGTCATTTAAGATTTTTTTTGGACTAAGTATCGTGACATTGGCAATAGTTGTAAAACATTTTATAAAACTATTGTAAAAATATTTGTTAAAAAAGTGCAAGTTGAGAATGAATGTTTCGTGGCATAGTTTTGCAGGGTGCTAAAGGAATTGAATGTGGAGACCAGTCACTTTGTAAACTTTCTCTTTGGCTTGGCTTCGCGGACGAAGATTTATGGAGGGGGTAAAAAGTCCACGTCAGCTGCAGGCTCGTTTGTAAACTTTAACACCCTTGGAACTATCCAAGAGGCTGCAGCGGACCGCTGCCACGTCTCCAGAGAAATGAGCACACTAGTCTAGTCACAGAGCGCGTGCTAGAGGAGCAGTACTGAGAGTGCACTGTCTGCAGGAAGCGGGATCATCCCAAGTTTCAGGCACAACCCCAACACTTTTCTCCCCTTGTCTTGCTGAATTTTATTCTTCATTCGATGTTACAGAAAACAGCATATCTGGTTTACTAAATGGGACTAGTCCATAAGGCAGATGAATTAGGCGAATGGCCAGTTTTGTTCTAGCTGATTCTATGGCCATTTTCACAGAGCTTCTTGAGAGTACTTGCTGTGTACCTGATGGGTTCACTGGCTGATAAGTGCTTTGTGATATTGACATCAAAAAATATCATATAAAAATGCAAGGGGTTACTCTGCAGCAAATCTCTGAATAAACTGTTTTTTTAAAAAAGCAAACTGCCTAATTTGATGTTGAGCCCAGAAATAGAAGTGCATCTAATTGACTTGTGTTAAATGCAAACTTCAATTAGATGTATTATATTGCAACTATTTTGCTTTATACTTAGGCAGCATGCAGACATTGTTTTTTGACTCATTAACATGAATAGTCCATTCTAAAGTAGCATTGAGTTTTTCACTGTTCATTAGAACTATTAAAACAATTAAACTATACTTAAAACAGTTAATAAAATGGACAATAAAATATTAATATATTAATACTTTCAAAAGAACGGTCAAAGAAATTAGCTGGACTAATTTAATTTTTCTTTGCTTCTGAACAGTACAAAAGCAAATTCAAAACTAAACATGTTCATATTAAACACGCAGAAAAAGACCTTGGCTAAAAACTGTTACACTGTAACTCATGGAATTCGAAAACATTTCTAGCTGCTTGCAACTTACATTCATTTTAACCCTTACACGTTAGAAGATGCTTTGCTTATAAATTGAATGCTGTCCAATTCAGTGTGCCCTTTGGGCAAGTTTTATAAATATTTTAGAAGCAAATTCAAAGAATAAACTACATCTTGTTATGCCAAACACACTCTCCAGAAGTTGCTGATGTAATACCAAAAAGACTGCTGATGTCTGCAGATGTCATCTTTCATACTGATGAAGCAATTTTAAAATGGAAATTTCCCTCATATTATTATAACATTTTTAAATGGTCATTGTATATGGGAGAGGAAAGTCACAAAAGGAATGTGTTAGATTGAGTCTATGGTATCCTTAAAAGGGGAGGGGGGAGGCAAGCTGCCAGAAATTATGGTATGTCACCAAAGACCCTTGCAAATTTCTATAGGTGTACTGTGGAGAGCATTCTGACTGGTTGCATTACTATCTGGTGTGAATATGTCAATGCACAGACAGGAAAAGGCTACAGAGGGTTGCAAACTCGGCCAGCACCAGCATCTTCACTCCATTAAGGGCACCTACAGGACGCAGTGTTCATAGGAGGTAAAGATAAATAAGTGACATTTCAGGCCTCAGCCCTTCTTCAAGGTAGACACCTTGATGGGTGTTTACTATAGACCATTAAAGTCACCGGGTGCTAGATAATCAAATATGTCAATATATTGCTGTTGTCTGTCAAAATAGCAAACCTGTTATTGTAGATGGTTTGAACTTCCCTGACATTGGCTGGGAATGCCAACTTGTCAGGAGATTGGATGGAGTGAACTGTGTGTACAGGAGAGATTTCTACAGCGATATAGTGGGACTTGGAAGCTTTGGTGAGGAGAGGCTGAGGAAGCGGTCGGTTGCAGTGCTGGTGTTGGCAGTGACAGCAGCCCCATAAAGAAAAACAGAGCTTCAGTAAGAAGGCACAGGAAAAAGAAAAAGTGTATATCATGGCTATTGTGATTTATGGTGTGAAAAATAAAAAATTAAAAAAAAAAAAGGCACAGGTAAAAACAGGTGAGGTCAGGTAAGGATTTTATTCTTTTTGCCCAGATGAGCAGTGTGAATGGCAGTGTCCCCAATGACTACATCTGGGAGAAATGTATCCAACTGGAGCTCATTACAGTCCGCATTTGGGAACTGGAGCTGGAGTTGGATGAACTCTGGATCATTCAAAAGGCAGAGGGGGTGATAGTCAGAAGTTACTGGGAGGCAGTTACACCTAGGAGGCAGGCAGCTGGGTGACAGTCAGGAGAGGGAAAGGAAGCATGCAGTCAGTGCAGGGTGCCCCTGTGGCCACTCCCTTGAATAACACATGCAGTTTACTGTTTGGATACTCTTAAGGAAAGCATTCTACCAGGGATAAGCCAGTGTTCTGACCTTTGGCACAGAGACTGGCCCCTTGGCTCATAAAGAAAGGGTTCATCATTTTGGTATAAAATTAGGGAATTTCTTCAAAATTTGTTTAAAATTCAAATTTTATTAGATCCCAAAATTTTTTTGTTGGGTTATATTGTTCCATTTATGGGCTTGGAGTTAGATAAGTTTCAGATGGCATTTCTGCATTTAGCATTGACGGTAGCACGTAAATGTGTTGTGACTTCTTGGAAAGACGAAGTTGAGATAAATGTAAATCGTTGGCATAGAGTGTTTTGGAGCAGAGGGTTTTGTGTTCAGGTGCACAGCCCTTTACAAATGGCAGCACAAGTGAAGAGAGTTATTGGAATGCTCACCTTCATTGGTCAGGACATTGAATGCAAGTGTCAGGATGTTATACAAGACGACAATGAGGTCACACTTGGAATATTACACAGTATTTTGGTTGCCTAGCTACAGGAAGGATATTATAAAGTTAGAATTATATAACCCACCCGCCCATTTTGTTTTTTCTCATGTTAGACTTCCCTCAACCATAATCACCTTATTAGCTTTGCATTCTTTCTTCCTGTCCATTGAGCTTCCTCCAAGGTTAATCAGTTATTTTAACAAAGCTGTCTGGAGCATTGAACAACTGACATTTTCAATATTTTCATGCAGAAACAAGTTCTACGAATTTGTTCCTTTGAGACAACTTTGGTTGGCATGGATGGATTGGGACTCATCTGTTACAAAGAAACACACACACTCGCAGCATGGGAGGTTAAGCTCTGAGATTTATTGAGGCTGGAAAGGCTTCTTTTATATAGTTGGAGTTCCCGCCGTTTGTTTGATTGGCTGACATCAGCAGCGTGATAACAATAGCGGGCGGGAACATTCTTGCATGTGAATACCCTTCTTCCCCAGCCTATTATTGAGCTGTTAGCTGGGCAGCTTGGCCAGTGCCACTTTAGGGCTGCTGGTCTTGTACTGCTCCAGCTTTCAACCATGCCGGTTCGCTGTGTTAAGGGACGTATTATACTGCTGTTTACTATTGCACGCGCCGCGCAATGTACTGGCGCAATCTCCACAGTGGCGAGTTGCCACTGTCTCATCATTACTATTGAGAATGAGTTGTTTAGGTAAGAAATGGCTGTTCATTATAGTAATGCTCTACTTTTGCAGAACTATTAGATCTTCTAGAGAAGCATTGGAGAATGTCCAAGCTTGGGTTCTGGGTTCAATTACATCACTTGGTACTCTTGGCATCATTTTTGAAATGAGATGCAATAGAATATTTCTTGTAAGCTTACATTTTAAATTTAGGCATATAGCATGGTTATAGGCCATTTCAGCCCACGAGCCCATGCCACCCAATTACAATCAATTAATCTACTGCTTCATTTTCTCAGTTTGCTTGTAAACACCAACATTTAATATTTATACTATTCCTTCATTATCCATTGATTCTCCATTCATACTTGACTAATCCTGATTTCAAAAGCTTCTTTTCTTTTACATTTCTCTAACATTTTTCATTCCACTTTTTGGTTCTTCTGATCCATCTTCACTCTTGTCTTCACCCTGTATTCAAAACTGATTTACTAAAACATGCACAATTGGCCAGCTGGTCTTCAAGTTTACCCCATGACATGAAGCCAGATCCAAAAATGAGATATCATCTCATGTTCTCATGAGGTAGTTAGAACATAGAAAAATATAACAGCATAATATGGGTCATTCAGCCCACAGTGTTGTGTTGACCTATAACCTAGAATTTCATCACTGCATCACCATCCATTTTTCTCATTTCTGTGTCTCTTAAAAGATCTTATTAGATCTTCAACCCAAGAAGTTCAAAACCTGAATGATCAGTGACCTAAATTATTAACTGTTTTCCAATTAGATGCTGTTGTGATCATTTTGTCCAATGTTGGTCCAGAATTCTAGCATTTGCATTCTTTACTTGCTTTTCAATGTTAATCGATTCCAGTGGATCATCATTTATTTTGTTCTGAGAATTGTGACACTCTCATTACATTTGCTCTTGCTTGCTTTCTGATTACGGTCTCTTTCATCAGCTTGCAGGCAGAATTTTACAAATGACTGATTCTTACATTACTGCAATGTCTATTCTTCAGCTGGGGTTTAGTGATGTTGTGAACAGTTCTGCAGAAATACAATTTTTTTTTGATTGTTAGTTGTTCACTTTGAAAAAAGAGCATTTAATTTTTAAGAGTTAAACAACATTTTTTAGTTTTCACTTGAAAAGTCCACATTTAACCTTTGACCATTCAACAGAAATGTTTTTAGTTTCAACTTTTCAGCTCCAGTGGTTTCTCTACAAGAATTTATTTCCTTTCTTACAGCCCTCCCCCGATTGTAAGTAGGAGGTTACAGTACAGCCACCTCCCAGCTCCCATCTGACAGTGCTCCAGGAGAGATGACTTGCTTCCTGCTCCAGTTCTGTAGATACTGAGGTGGCCTAATGATTCACAAACTCTCCCACGAGTGAGGCAGGAACAGCAAGGCCAGGCAAGCAGAGGTGTGAAGTTTGAGATCTGGTGCACTGATTCATGGAGCTTCACCCAAGACAGTGTTGGAGGCCATTCCCCAGTGCTTTGAAGTTGTTGCTAGGAATATTTCCAAGTCTGAGGGAGTTCAGATGTTCTTCACTGCCGCCCAGTATTCAGTAAGCTTCTTGCTAGTTTTAAGGTCTTGATCTTTATTTCCCCACCCTCCTTCAAAGTTCCATTACCGCCTTTACCGAAAGATGTTTTGCTGGCCTTTTCTCTTGCAACCTTTCGTGAACAAGTTAGAAATAATTTGAAGCTTAGGAGGTTTTAAACAAATGCAAATGCAAGTTGTGTCAGCAAGTTGGGGTGACTTTTTTCCTGGAATGCAGGCAATGCAAGTTGAAGTTTTCCTTTTGCTCTACAGATTAACACCAGTCTAACTAGATTCTTGTTGATAAGCTACAGCATTACAGTATGGAAGAATGAGAAAAGTATTGGGACCATCATACAACCTTGGTTGACACCAATATGCACCAAGACTCAGTCTGCTGTGGCCCTTTAGATTAAGGTTATGGTCTGCACGCTGTCATGCAGATAAAAGATGAAGGCAACTTTCCGTGCAGCTGAACTTGAAAAGAATGCTTCAGCGTCTTTCTCAATTGACAGTTATAGGCTTCTAATAAGTTTTAAAATGTTATTTCAAGCTGTTAGAACCATAGAACATGACAGCACAGAAACAGGCTCTTCAGCCCATCTAGTCCATACCAAACTATTATTCTACCTAGTCCTACTGACCTGCACCCAAACCTTAATCCTCCCTTCTCTTCCCATCCATGTACTTTAAATGTCAAAATTGAGCCCACATTCACTTCTTCAGCTGGCTGCTTGTTCCACACTCTGCATGAAGAGGTTCCCCCAAATAATCCCCCTAACCATCTCACCTTTCACCCTTAACATCCTCCAGTTCTTTTCTCACCCAACCCTAATGGAAAAAACCTACTTGCATTTACTCTATCTATACCCCTCAAAATTTTGTAACCCTCTATCGAATCTCCCCTAATTAGACCTTAGAACATAGAACACTACATGCTATTTGGACCTTGATATTGTGCTGACTAATATAAACCTTCTCAACAAATTAAATCTTCCCTGCCTCACACCCATAACCCTCTATTTTTCCTGCATCCAAGTGCCTATTTAAGAGCCTTTTAAATGTCCCCATTGTACCAGCCTCCACCGCCACTCCTGGCAATGCATTCCAGTCACCCACTACTCTCTGAACAAATTGTAAAAAACCTACTCCTGACGTCTACCCTAAACCTTTCTCCCCTCACCATGTAGAGATGTCCTCTGGTGTTTGCTACTCTCCCCAGGAAAAAGGTGCTGGTTGTCCACCCTATCTATGTCTCTCATAATCTTGTAGTCCTCTATTAAGTACCCTCTCATCCTTCTTCACTCTAAAGAGAATATCCCTAGCTCTGTTGACCTTACCTCATAAGACATTCACCAATCTAGGCACATCCTGGTAAATCTTCTCAACCCTCTTCATAGCTGCCACGTCTTCCTGAAATTAGGCGATCAGAACTGAACTGAATATTCCACGTGTTCTAACCAGGATTTTTTAGAGCTGCAACATTACCTCATGACTCTTGAACTCAATCCCCTGACCAATAAAGGCTATAAGCCTTCTTAAGAACATACATTCTCTGACACTCCAGGGAATAAAGTCCTAATCTCTTTAACCTTCCCTGTAATTCAATTCCTCAAGTCCCAACAACATCTTTGTAAATTTGCTCAGTACTTTTTAAATCTTATTGATATCTTTCCTGTAGTTAGGTGACCAAAACTGCACACAATACTCCAAGTTTGGCCTCATCAATGCCTCATAAGATATCAACATAATACCCCAATTTTTATGCTGAGTACTTTGATTTATGAAGGCCAATGTGCCAAAAGCCTCATTATAATGTGACTTACAGGGAATTATGTGTCTGTATTCCCAGATCTCGCTGGTCTACTACACTTCTCAGTGCTCTGGTGTTTACTATGTATGTCCTACCTTGGTTAATCCTCCCAAAGGACAGTACCTCACACAAAGACCATAAGACTTGTCAACATTAAATTCCATCTGCCATTTTGCAACCCATTTTCCAGCTGGTCCAGATCCCTCCACAGGCTTTGAAAACCTTCCTTACTGTCCATCACACCTTCAATTTTTGACTCATCTGCAAACTTGCTTATCCAGTTTACCACTTATCATCCAGATCATTGATATAAATGACAAACAACAATAGACACAGAACTGAAACACACCATTTGAGACCTTGTCAAAGACTTTACTCTATCCATATAAAGAACATCTACTGCCTTTCCTTCATCAATTTTCCAGGTAACCTCCTCGATAAACTCTATAAGATTGGTTAAATATGACCTATTATGCACAAAGCCATGTTGACATTTTCTAATCTGTCCCTGATCTCTTTGAATACCTTCAAATACTTACTAACAACTAATGTTGAGCTCATCTGCCTATAATTTCCTGGATTATCCTTAGAGCCTTTTTTTTAAAACAAATGGAACAACATGAGCTATCCTCCAATCCTCTGACTCGCAGCTAAGGAGATTTCAAATATTTTTGCTGGGGTCCTGCAATTTCTACATTAGGCTGCCTCATGGTCCAAGGGAATATTTTATCAGGCCCTGTGGATGCCGCTCCTTGTATTTTTCTTGGAGTTTTCACACATGAAGATTGGGTTCTGGATAGACAAAAGACTCAAAATTTGTAGCCCACAGCTGGCTTACAAAATAGCCCAGTGGTTTTCAAACTGCCCCTCTAAACTCACATTCCACCTTAAGCAATCCCTGTGATTGGTAAGGGATTGCTTAAGATGGTACGCGAGTTGGAAGGGAAGGTTGAGAATCACTGCTCTAGACCTAATTGTTATTGAAATATTTTGCTTGAGAAACTTTGTCATTGGCGCATTTCCTTTGGAGTTATGAAACTGTGCACCTAATAAGTCAATTAGATACGATTAAAACAGCGGTTTTCAAACCTTTTTCTTTCTATTCATATACCACCTTAAGCAATCCCTTACTAATCACAGAGCACCTATGGCATAGAGATTTCTCAAGGTGGAATGTGAGTTCAGGGGGGCAGTTTGAAAACCACAGAATAGCTCATTTAAACACTAGTTTAATGCAAATCTGATTGAGTGAAAATTATTTGTTCATATTTTGAAATCTTTTAATAAAGCAAATACAGTAAAACCCCTGGTATCTGGCATCTATGGAGATTGGTAGATGCCAGATAAGTGTATTTTCCAGCTGCTTGAGATTTACTTACACTAATTACACCTGTACTCAGAATAATCAGTTTAAAAGACAAAGACAAAAATACTTTACTGTACTTACACTGAACAAAGTTGACTTACGTGAATATATAAACCTTAAAGCATTTTACTTTATTTTCAGTCACATTCTTTGAAAACATTTATCTATCGCTGCATCTGCAGGTTCCTCCTCCTCCACAGAGCTGTCCAAAAGACAAACAGTAACATTATCGATAATTAACCCCTCCCTCCCCAAAATTTACAGATTAAAGCCTCTGACTGGACGACTCTAAGCAGGGATAAGGAGACACTTTAAGAGAGTCACCCCAATGGTGAGCAGCATCAATCAACTCGTCGTCCTAGGCAACACTTTATTCAATTTGATGCTAAGAGCAAAGTACAACTGAATATTTGCTTTCACCTTCATCAAAGGTTTATGTGTTATATCAGAGAACATTTACTTTTACAATTTTAAATGTACCTTTAAAAAACTTATTATTTTATTCTTATTTATTTTAATTTTTAAATTCATTTTCCTCAATTATTTTGCCAATTGCTTGAGGCTGCTGGTTGCTTGAATTCTGGATACCAGGAGTTTTACTGTATTATAATCACATGGTTCCATTTGCCTTTACCTTCTCATCTTTATACAATTGAGTTGTTATTCTGTTGTAAAAATTCAGTTCTATGCAAAACTATAGAATTTAGTAGAGAAAAGATAAGTACAGTTCAAGTTTATTATCACATGTACCAAGATACAGTGATAGGGGTTGTTTTGCGATGAGACTGGTAGGCAACTCATGCATTGCACAGGTGAGAGACAGTACAGGCGCAGTTACAGAGCAAACACAACATAATTTTACTACTATGGGGTTCATTCAGGAGTTGGATAATGGCAGGAAAGAAATTGTCATTGAACTTGGTGATGTGTTATCTCACACTTGTGAATTTTCTACCTGACTGGAGGTGGGTGGGAAGATAAAGAGTCTTTTTATGTGTCTGTTGATTTTCTAAAGCAGCAGGAGTTATAGATGGAGTTGATGGAGGGGAAGGAACTACAAATAATGGCCTGAAATCCAAGTTTCACAAAATATTGTTAGTTAATCAGATTGGAGGACCTTGTGAAAACTTGGACACAGTTTTGTAAATCCACACGTTTGATGAGTCTTCAGGAGATTTTTCAGACCATGTTTCATCTGATATCAGTCAGATCTAAATGGCATACTCACATTGGACTAAGGGTCAAAACTTAGTACAGGGAGAAAAGAAAAGATTTAAGGTGATTTGTAGGAGGATCAAAACCGAAAATTTACCTTCACTGAAAGCGTAGGGGTCAGGAATTCGGCATCTGGATAATGATGGAAACAAATCCTCCACATTTGGAAAGTAATTGAAGGAGGATCCCTGTGTCCGGTAAGGTTCAGGACTATGAGCAGTTGGACAGTAGGACAAGGTTGAACAGGTCTGTCCTCACCCCTGGCTGAAGCTGCCCGAGTGGCCTTCCCCAATTCTATGTAATGACTGCAAGGGGATGAATATCAGGAGTCGCACAGAGATGCTGCAAAGGTGCTTTGATTCTGCAAACAAAACTGAAGCAGGGAAGAATGAAGCTTTGGGAATAAATGACCAAGATAATGATAATGAGTTTATTGCAAACAAATGCAATGTTCAGATGCACCAGAATTCTTTCTTGGTGCAGCCATGCAGGTATACAAGATGCACCAAAACAATACACAAAGCGCTGGATGAGATGAAGGGCTCTTGCTTTCCATGGATGTGTGACCTGCTGAGGTCCTCCAGCACTTTGTACATTGTTCTCATTTTCCAATATCTGGAGACTCCTTGTTCACCGCAAGATACACCAACTACAGTGGTATAAATTAACTGACCCAGTACAGGTGATAAATATGAATATGATAGATGGATACATAAATATTCACATATAGTAAGTGCAAGAAAAAGTGGTGCTTCAACAGTATAGACGAGTTTTTTGGTGGTCCCAGAGATGTTTGTGGTTTAGATAGTAAGGGATTGGGTAGGATAGAATGCTGCTGGGCAGAAAGATTAGAGATACCTCAAATTGTGACGCTTTTGCTAGAGTAATTGGGACTCATATTTTGGATTAAACCACTTAGGTTGAAGCTCAGAATTTTCAAAATAAAGCATAATTTTCAGTGCAAGTACATGGAGTAAAACTTTCCTGTGTCTGTAGGCTGTGCATGTGGTCTCATTTACCTTCCACAGGTCTTTTACTTGCACAAGCCCAAAATCCATTCATTCATATATACATACGTTATGCACGGATCAAGGTTTAAACAAAATGATTAACCTCTTGAAGGTCAGAAAAGCTGAGCCAAATGTTTTAGGATGGTATTGTCGCAGGACCCAGATCCCAGCATTAGCTCTTATTCCCTGCTGCCTCACTGAAAAAACTTCACGCCACAAAGACTATCGAAGCATGAAATCAGTCCACTGTGTTCATTCATCTGAACCTTCCTAATGATGCCCTTTGTTCAAGCAAGTGCTGAAAATTAAAGAAAGGCCTTGCAATCTGTTCCATAAGTTTGCGGAGAGAATTCTGCATTCCAATTGCTCTGTGTTATTTTACAGTTCTTATTATCAGACAGCATTCAGAAATTGCATCAAGGTTGTGAGTTCTCAACACCAACCTCTCTCAAGCAGAAGCCCTGTCCCAGCTAACAATGAAAGGCATTTCCTTGTGTTTGTCACCAATGAATGCTGAAACATTGATGTAATTTGAGCATTGTTTTGACTGGTGAGACCATGAATGGATATACTGTATCTGTAATCAGATTACAGACAGCATTAACAGATCTTTATTTCTCTTAAAAGTCACCAATTTTATTTTGCATATAATTTGTCACCCGGTACTCATTCCCTTGCAAAGAGAGGAGGTTTTGCCCCTTGTAAGATACTAACTTGCCAATAATGAAAAAACAAAGCAAGTCAGATAAATGATTATTCCCCATAAACTGGCCGAAAGCATCTGATTGGTACCAGAGTCACACTAATACAGTTGTTGACAGAAGGACCCATGTGACAGGAATATAAGGTTCAAAGTCAACATTCCGTCAATATTTTGATTAATGGATCATAATGCCATCAATCCAAACATAAATCCAAGCAAAGGGCTGACAAACCTCAAACATTACTTTGGCAAGTCCAGCCATTCAAATTCTGGCCCTTATATCAGTGGCAGGGAAGTTATTGAAGAAGACCCTCAAGTATAAGATTGACATATATTTGGAAAAGTATGGGCTTGTTTGGGAGAGTCAGCATGGTTTTGTATGGGTGACAAAGGAGATTGATGAGGGTAGGGCAGTGGATGTTGTCTGCATTGACTTTAGTGAGACATTTGCAAGGTTCCTCATGGAAGGCTGATCTAAAGATAGATTCCCTATCATTGAGTTAGATACCATGGAAAAGTACAGCAGAGTACAAGCCCTTCTGCCTACGATGTTGTGCTGACCTATATAAACCTATTCTGAAATTAATCTAACCCTTCCCTCCCTCAAAGTCTGTAACCCCTCCCCAATTTTTCTTGTATCAATGCGCTGAGAAAAATATTTTATATATCACCACTAACCCTGGCAGTGCATTCCAGGTGCCCACCACTCTAGATATAAAAATAAATTACCTCTGATGTCTCCCCTAAACTTTCCTCAGAAGCCCAATAAATTGGATCACTGCATCATTGGCTTGACCATAGAAGTCCGAGGGTAGAGGCTGAGGTGGGTTTCTCTGACTGGAGGTCTGTGACCAGCAGCATTGCAAAGGGGTCGGTGCTGGGACCTCTGCTATTTATATCTATAATGATCTGGTGGATCATTTCAAAGAATCTCATAGTTGTATGTAATGTCTGACAATAAATTTAAACTCTAAACTTCTTTTGAACTTTGGAAATATTGTAGTGGGTTTCTGCTGCTCCTGGCAAGGAGTTCACTGAACCAGTTCTGGGTGCTGTGCTTGACTGCATCGGGACAAATGGAAACCCACTACAACATTGTAATCTAATTAGTTATCATCTAATGATAAAAAGGAAGGAATGTGGTATTAAAGTGAATATTAAAATAATTTAAAGTATTAAAATGAATTAAAACACAAAATGGAAGTATGATGCTTGAAAGATTAAGGGTGTTCCGTGAGTGTGCTACCGACTGGTATGACCTTCTATAGGCACCAGCAGATGGCTTTGGAATGCAAGCAGTGTAAGATAAGGGGAGTGTGTTTTTGCTGAATGTGGAATGTTCTGAAATAACATATTATTCAACCTTAAAACAGGGATCTAGGGGAGGAAGAACAAGAGGTGTTACTTAGCTTATATGTAGAATAATGATGTAATCTTTTAGTTCAACTTGTTTACTCGAGCATATAAAAGTTGATACATCCCTTTGTTTGAGAGACCCCAGGAGACTGCTTTTGAGGCTGAAAGCCGGAAGGGTTCTCCCAGGTTAATTTGGTGTCTAATAAAGAGTTAACTGAACCAGTTCTGTGTGCTATGCTTGATTGTATCGGGAGCAACGGAAACCCACTGCAACAGAAATGCAGGTCTGATTAGTAAGTTTGCAGATGACATGGAAATTGGTGGAATTATAGACAGCAAGGAAAGTTGGGTTTTTTTTTACCCCAGGAAAGTTGTTAAAAGATACACCAGGATATAGATGGATTGGAAATTTGGACAGAGAATTAGTACGTGGTGTTTAATCGAGACAAGTGTGAGATAATATATTTTTGGAAGTCAAATACAAGAGGAAATGTACAGGGTGAACAGTCAGAATCTTTTCCACAGGAAAAAGCATCACACATCAGGGGGAGGAAGTTTAAAGGGATGTGTAGGGCAAAGTGGTTGATGCTTATAATGGTGGAAGAAGGTACAATAGTTATGTTTGACAGGCTCTAGAACGACACATAAATATGAAGGGGATGGAGGGGAATCAATCATGTGGAAGCAGCAGAGATTTTGTTTGATTTGGTCATCATGTTTGGCATAAATATTTGGGCTGAATGGCCTGTACTTACTATGTTCTGTGTAAATGAAGGACCCTGAAAAGCATTAATGTACAGAGGAATCTTGGGGTGCAAGTACTTAGCTTTTCAAAAGTGGCTACAAAGGAAGATAAAAAGGTTAAAAAAAATGGCATAATGAAGGTAACATGCGTTCAATTGTTGAGGAATTGTGATAATCATATTGCAGCTGCATAAAACTCTGGCAGAAACATTTGGAGTGTGATCATGAATCAGGGAAGGATGTGGCAGTGGTTCACCTGGATGGTGCGTGGACTGGTGTGTATTAGCTATAAAGAGAGGTTGGACAAAATTGGATTGTTTTCTTCAGAGTGTTGGAGGCTGAGGAGCAAGCTTGTGTGTATGTAAACTTATGAGAGGCCTAGATAGGGCAGGTAATCAGAGCCCTTTATGAATATGCAAATACAAAACAGGAGAGGGCGTAGGCTTAAAGTGAGTGGGGTAAATTGTAAAGGAGAAGTGTGGGGCAACTCTTTCAGCACAGAAAATATTCAGCACATAGTGGTCGGGGCCTGCAATGTGCTGCCAGGGGAGGTGGTGGAAGAGCTATGGTGCAACATTTATGGGACATTTAGACAGTCACATGATCAGCCAGGGAATGGAGTGATACAGTCCATGTGTAAACAGAGGGATCCATTCAGATTAACGTCCTGATTGATTGAAAGTCCTGTTTCTACACTGCACTGTTCTTTGAGCAATGAATGAAAATAATGATGGCCATTGGGATGGATATTAAAGTGATAAGGTAAGAAACAAAAGTAAATATACATCCGTTTTTCCATCAAAAAAGTATCTAAATGATCATTGATGAACAATGTAATTTTCATGAACACTAAAGTCAGATTTCCTTCCTTTTGAATGTACTCCTTGAGTCAGGTAGTTAATCTACAAATATAATAGATAATGACCAAATGGGACCCTAATGTAAAAGTGATACTAATTCTGGGAAATTCCAAACACAATAATTGAGCAGCTACAGAAGACTGCAGTCTGCAACACACCAGCTCCAGTGAACCACTGAACAAGTTCCCCAGAAAGAGTGGGAAACTAAATATCAGACTCAGGGATCTGGGATCGAATTTACAGTACAGTACAGTACAGGCCAGGCCCTTCAGGCCATGATGTTGTGCTGACCCATGTAAACATACTCCACACCAATCTAATCCTTCCCGACCTCACGCACACAATCATCTTATTTGTATTTCATCCATGTGCCTATCTAAGAGTCTTTTAACCTGCCTCCATTCACCACTGTGTATTAAAAAAAATGCCTCTGACATCTCCCTGAACTTTTCTCCATTCACCTTAGTCAGATATCTTCTGGTATTTGCTATTGTCATCAAGGAAAAAGATGCTGGCTGTCCACCCTAAATAAGCCCCTCAAAGTCTTTTATGAGATGGTGTTCCAGCTGACACAGTCAGCCAGAGAGCTGTAGGTATGTCCCCACATCTCATTCACACAGCCCCCAAACAAAGTGGCATGGATTGCAAGACCTCTGTTTCTGTCTATTACAGAATGGTGCAGATACCCCAGGCTGGGCAGCATTTGTGGGGAAAGGGAAAGAGAGAGAGAGAGAGAGAGAGAGAGAGAGAGAGAGAGAGAGAGTGCTCAGGTGTACATTCACAGGTTCACCTCAACAGGCCCAGAATCAGTCTCGTGGCTGTTAATTACAGACAGTGCTTGGTGCCACAATAAATGTTAACTGCATTGTCTCTCTACAGATGCTGCCAGATCTACTGAGGTGTTTATTTGGTTTGGTTTTTGTCTGGCTTGTGAATCGTTAGAGTTGGGATATAATAATTTCCACCCCTTGCCTCCCAGCGCCATAAGCATGAATTTGCAGTCAGATTTCAGTCTATGCTGGAATCTGAAGTGAAAGAAAAGAGTTGTGGGAACTCAGTGAGTCGGGCAGCATCTAGGAAGGAAATTGGGGGCATGATGAAGGGTCTCCACCACAGCTGCTGCCTGGGCCATTGAGCTCCTTGGCAACAGTGTTTTATATTTCAGGGCCTACTTGACTTTTAACCCATAAATAGAATACAGAATTAATGAAGAGCATATCTGGCTCTGTTTGGCTGAGACAGAGGTAAGATTTGTTAGGCTACAAAAGTGCCTTGAGTTGCAAAGCATTGATGTTACTGTCACACGGTGCAGTGAGATAGATACTGGCCAATTCAGGAGTAAAATCGTTTTCTCCTTGCAAGCAAATGAACTGCTGGGAAGGGCAGCCTGCTTCAAAGACTGCTTGCAGAGGGGGGAAAAAAACTAGAGACTTCAAAATTAATTTCAGAGCGGAAGAGCCTTGCGATGAAAGGCGTGGCCAGTAGGAGAGAAACAGTCGGCAGTGATCCCAGATATTGTGCGGTTGGAGGAGATTGCAGAGATGACGACATTTATTGCTCTACACATTGAACAAGGTGTACATCTACCAAAGTTCTTGTTTGCTGCAGCAGAACGGGTACTTTTAAAGAAAAACTATAATAATAAACTAATTGAATTAAATTGAATTAAGCTTTTTATACCTTCTGCCTGATGGAGGCAGTGAGAAGAGGTTGTGACCAGGGTGGTGGAGAAATGTATGGAGGAATTTGAAAACAATAATAGGGGCACCAGCAAGCTTCAAGGTAGTGTTTGAACAAGAGCCTGAGAGCAGAGTTTTGATTGGCCTGAAGTTAAAGAAGCATGGAACTTGGGGGACAGGTTGGACTAGGCAGGTTGAGAGATAGTAGTGTGTCTTCAACAACAGATGGGCTGCAGCAAACACCAAGTCAGGCAATGCTGAGGAGCAAGAAATTGGAAGGCTTGGTACAGTTATAAATTTAAAATAACTATAGGTATATAGCATGGTAACAGACCCTTTCAGCTCAATAGCCCATGCCACCCAATTACACACAATTCTCCTACAACCTCCTGAACATTTTGAACAGTAAGAGAAAACTGGAGCTCCTGGGGAAAACCCACACAGACACTGGACAACATACAAACTCCTTATAGACAGTGTGGGATTCAAATCCCAGTCCAGATAATTGGCGCTGTAACAGTATTGTGCTCACTGCTACACTAACCATGTTGCATTATATGTGGTCTTAAGTTTATTCTGGAATCAAGAATGATGTTATAGGTGGGAGTCAGACTTGGGCACAACAATCCACGAGAGGTGCTAGTCAGACCTGTGTTGGGACAACATGACAACTATTATTAATGGCAGGAACAGATTGGTGCAATACAATTTTCTGCATCAACTGTACCTCACACAGAATGATGAGGAACTTGTCACCCCAATGGATGTGAAATGGGGGGAGGGGGGGCTGCTCTCTGGATTGTGGTTATGGCACAATTCCCTCAGGAGTGTGGGACTGGGGAGAATTCTCCCTGGAGAATGAGAATGTGGGGAGTTTCTCTGGAGTGTAAAAAATGGGGAATTCTCTCTGGAATGACAATATTCTCCATGGAATGCATGTGAGAAAATTCCCTCTGGTGTGAGAATGGGTAAAATTCTAACCAGAGGGTGGGAATGTGAGAATTTTCTTTGGAGTGTGAAAATTGGGGATCATCTCTGGAGTGTGAGAATTCTGCCTAAAATGCCAGAATTATCTCTGGAGTTTGTGAATGTGGTAGATTCTCTCTGAAGTTTGGAAAGCAGAGATGTCCTCTCTGGACTGAGGGAATGGAGATTTCTCTGGATTCTGGGAACGGGAGATTTCTCTGGATTGTGGGAACGAGAGATTTCTCTGGATTGTGGGAACGAGAGATTTCTCTGGATTGTGGGAACAGAGATTTCTCTGGATTGTGGGAACGGGAGATTTCTCTGGATTGTGGAAATGCGGAGATTTCTCTGGATTGTGGGAATGCGGAGATTTCTCTGGATTGTGGGAAGGAGAGATTTCTCTGGATTGTGAGAAGGAGAGATTTCTCTGGATTGTGGGAACGGGAGATCTCTCTGGCTTGTGGGAACGCGGAGATTTCTCTGGCTTGTGGGAACGCGGAGATTTCTCTGGATTGTGGGAACGCGGAGATTTCTCTGGATTGTGGGAATGCAGAGATTTCTCTGGATTGTGGGATGGGGAGATTTCTCTGGATTGTGGGAACGGGAAATTTCTCTAGAGGGTGGGAAGAGGAATTTTCTATGAAGTGTGGGAACAGTAAAGGCTCCGTCTGCCTTGTTTTTATGCTTGCACTTGACCGAGGATGTTTGGGGCGACGCATTTATCTGCTAGCCTCGAGGGGTGTGAAGGTGAGAAAGTGTTAATGCAGCACGACAGCAACCTAATGTTGGTCCCCAGTGAAACCTTTACACTCGGGATGATCTGCGGCAGCGTGCGTTTGGACTTGGTGCCTCAAGGGCAGGGAGTCAGGATTGCCTCGGAGTTCTTGGAGTTGCGAACCTCATCAGCAGCGGCCGCGTTTGTTTCCGCATCTTGCGCGGTCAGTTCAGACCCGCCTGTTTCACTACTTTGCTGCATCAGCAGATTTCACTCAACACCTTCTGCTGCGTTTCTGCCAAATCTCAATCGCATTTGGCGGGGGCGGAGGATTTGCTTCTCCGCTGGGTTTGAATGTTTGCTGGTGCCTCGGTGCCAATCCCTGTCCACCTCTCTTATGTGTGCTTACACTTTAACAGCACGAACTGAATATTCCCCGTCGCTTCACGTTAAGGAACCCAGTGTCGGAGCGCTCTCGAGTCTCTGTCAGATTACGCTAGATAGCAATGTGACTACAAGGGCAATGAAAGCATCCTCCTCCAATAAGCGCTCTGTGCCACATCCTGTACCGCCGCTCGATGATCACTTGACTCTGCGCCCTTGAACATTTATAGGATTCACCAGAATTCAAGGTCATTAAAACCCAGGGCTGTCTCCTATACCTCTCCCGAGAGATGAACCGGGAGTCAAACGGCAGCAGTTTGGTGCTGAGCCGGTCAAGCACCTTACAAACCCCGTCCTCCCTGGCATACCCGTTGCGACGTGCCGCTGGGACAGACAGACAAGGAGCATGCTTGCCTGCCAGACCTATGCTGTACCGTTGCTGCGCTGTGACCCGGGCCAAGGCTGTCAAGAAACGTGAAATGATTGCCCCCCCCCAAAATGCTGGCCCTCTCCTTGCATTGGGCAGTTCGGCAGTGGCGTGCGCCCGTTCATTGGGATCACATTAAAATGACCACGAGGTAATCGTGTAACTTGCCACCCGCGGCTGGAGGGTGCGCGGGGAGCAGCGCCGACTCTTACCTGGTCCGCTCGCTGAGGATCTGAGTGGGCGCCCGCACGTCCCGTGTCTCGGCAGCACTAAAACATCGCTGCTCTGCACTCTCACTAAAAATAGCTCCCGCCCCATCCCTCCCCCTGCGCCAAACTGCACATGTCCACACTCTACAAACTCCACAAATGACTCCCCCCCGGGCCACAGGGCCAGTGATGTGACAGGTGTGATTGGGAACTTTCCTCCGCAACGCGGTGATTTCGAATGGTCGGCTATCCCACCTCCGTTACATAGCCACAGCGGACAGTCTCCGCACAGCAAGGCGCGATGAGGACAGAGGTTCTGTCACAGATAGTGTCAATTTATCTGCAGAGAATCGTCCTCTGGCAGGTCGATTGGCAGCGGGCCAAGCGACTCACGCCGGCCCAGCCTGGGCTTCCCGCCCAACGAAACAGGCAGGCAGGAGAGCCCCGGTGGGAGCCGATACATTGTGGGTGGGGAGCTGGCGAAAGGTCCCTCACCTGCTCTCTGAGCCTGGAACACGGGGTAGATCCGCCCACCCCGACCTTCTGCTGAAACCCCACGATCTTTTCAGCATTTGCTTCGAATATAATTGGTCCGGAAGAAACCCTGATAATGCAGCGACTCCGACCACCCTCCCCGAGAGACTGGCTCATGGGAACCCGGGATTCGAGAGGCTGCTGAGGGCAAAAGGGACCCTCTGAGGGCCTGCTACACTCGAGGTTTCCTGGTTGATTTGGACCTGGAGTTCGGGTTGTCTGTGCGGCTGCGGAAGCGCTGGAAACACTCGGTGCCTCCGAAGGGACCCTCTCTTGCTCCTCTCTCTTATTGTTGGGGCACCGGGCAATGCACCTGGCGAATTTTTGTTTGCCTTAGGACAGAGAAATATATATTATATATTTAATGTATGATCACGTGACAAGAGTGCGAGGTTGCCGGACCCAACCCGTTCCACTCCATCGGCGACGGAGCGCAGGCGGCGGTGCCGAGCCCGAGCCCCAGGCTCGCAATTCCCGTCCTCCTGCACCCATACGGGTTCCGAGCGGCAGACCTCAGCTTTGGAACAAGCGAGCAGCAGCTCTGCGCTGGGCTGGAAGCGGCGCTCGATGCCGGGGAAACGGTGGGGGCAGTGGGAGAGGACACTGCATTGACCTTGCAGAGATGTGTGGGCAGAGCAGGGAGACCAGACCCCGGGAGCGAACGCCCCGGGACAGGCCGTTCGGCCCACATCCTCTTACAAACCCCGAGCACTGCCGGCCGACAAAACAGCTCAGTGAGGGGCGGGGGATCCACAAGGGCTCAGTGAGGGGAGAATCCACAAGGGCTCAGTGAGAGGGAAAATCCACAAGGGTTCAGTGAGGGGAGGATCCACAAAGGCTCAGTGAGAGGGAGATCCACAAAGGCTCAGTGAGAGGGAAGATCCACAAGGGTTCAGTGAGGGGAGGATCCACAAAGGCTCAGTGAGAGGGGAGATCCACAAGGGTTCAGTGAGAGGGAGGGATCTACAAGGGCTCACTGAGGTGTGGTCTAGTCTGCGGACAGTACACAAGTAGGAGGAGGGGCAGCTGGTGTTGAGGAAGGACTTAGACAGATTCGGAGATTGCCGAAGAAAATTGGTAGATGGAGTACAGTGTAGAGAACTGTATGATCAGACACTTTGGTGGAAAGAATAAAAGTGTAGGCTATTTTCTAAATGGGCAACACATTCAGAAACCCAAGGGGGAAGGACGGGATACCTTGTGTAAGATTCCCTGAAGGTTACCTTTGTTGGTGAGAAAGGCAAATGCAATACTAGCATTCATTTTGAGAGGGACAGAATGTAAAAGCAATGGTATAGTGTTGTGACTTGCTTGTTGGGTGTATTTAAGGCAGAAATTGGTAGGTTCTTGATTATTCAGGGCATTGAAGGTTATGGGGAGAAGGCAAGGCAGTGGTGCTGTGTGGGATCAGCTCATGATTAAATGGCAGGGCTGACTCATGGGGCTGAATAGCCCATCTCTGCTCCTCTGTCTTATGGGTTTAGAAGGCATTGGTCAGACTGCACAGAGCATTGTGCACAGTTTTGGGCTCCTTATCTAAGAGAGGGTCCAGAGGAGGTCAGGAGAAAGATAACCCTTTCATTCTAGGGATCATGAGGAGCATTTGATGGGTCTTGGCCTGTACTTGGAGTTTAGAAGAATGAGTGGTGATTGCGTTTGGATCGAGCAGATGTGCAGAGGATGTTTTGTATGGTGGGTGAGTCTGAGACCAGGGGATACACCCTCAGAATACAGAAATGTCCCCTTAGAACAGAGATGAGGAGGAATTTCTTTACCCAGAGGGCAGTGAATGTGTGGAATTCATTGGCTGCGGAGACCTGGTCATTGGGAATATTTAAGATAAAGGAAGAAAAGTTTTTGATTAGGAAGGGAAACAAGGGTTATGGGAGAAGGGAGGAGAATAGGGTTAAAAAGCATCATGAAATGTTGGGAGCAGACTTGATGGGCCAAATGGCCTAATTCACTCCCATATATTATGGTCTTATCTCATCAGAGGGTGGCATTTGTATGCCGCACCTTTCCACCGCATGTGCCCTCCCCTGTTGAGGCTCCATTCCTGGCCATCCAATGATCAACTTCACTCCGATGTCCAGAATTAGTGCTTTCTTGCGATTAGCTACACTTCACCCCCAGTTCACTTACCACAAGTTCAGCTTCACAGCATCAAGTTATAATAAGCAATTAATGCAGTGACAATGTTAATGCACTGTTTAAATTACACACAGCTGTTATACGATAAATGAAAAAGAAATATGAGCACCAACATCACTGAGAGACCAGTCGGTTCCTCAAATGTGCCACCCACTATTTAAGGGAAGTTTATCAGCTCACCAGAGGCTTAAGAGAACCGGCTCGGGAGGTTCCAAGTGAGGTCATGACGTCACAATGCGATGGTGTCATTTGGAACGTGTGGGGTTTTAAAAGATGCAGCTCACTGTTTGAGTAACGTCTTTTACTGAATTTCGACTCGACAAAGTCTGGTCATTTTATCGTTCTTCATTTCACACTGTGACACAGTTGCTACACTAATGACTGTCCCATCATTCTTGTTACAACAGACCAAATGCCCAAACTCGCTGGCCAATTATTCCCCAATTCCCAATATTCTGAGTTCAGACTTGAACTTGCTGGTCAATGATCCCCAGTTCACTGCCCAATTAAAACATTAATTAGAACCATAAAACATTACAGCATAGAAACAGGCCCTTCAGCCCATCTAGGCTGTGCCAAACTATTTTTCTGCCTAATCCCACTGACCTGCACCCAGTCCATAGCCATCCATACCTCTCCCATCCATGTAGCTGTCCAAATTCTTCTTAAATGTTAAAATTGGGTCCACCTTCACCACTTCAGCTGGAAGCTGGTTTTACTCTCCCACCAATCTCTATGTTAAGAAGTTCCCCCTTATTTTCCCCCTAAACTTTTCCCCTTTCATCCTTAATCCATGTCCTGTTTTATTTTAATCTCACCTATCATCAGTGGAAAAAAGCCTACCCTCATCTACTCTGTCTATACCCCTCATAATTTTAAATACCCCTATCAATTCTCTCCCATTTTCCACGCTCCAGGAAAAAAAGATTCTAACCTGTTTAACCTTTACCTATAACTCAGTTCTTGAATTTAAAGTCTGGGCAACATTGTACAGTCCTGGGGACTTATCAATCCTAAAATTTTTAAGAAGATCTTACCCTCAGCATTTTTGAGCACATAAGCTTGTTCTATACTGACCTCACATTGACCAAGGTCCCTCTGTCTGGTGAGTATATTAGTGTACCACTTTGGATTCCATTGGGAGGGGATGACTACCAGGGCAAAGCTGCAGTGACTGGGTCTCTGGCACTGAGCCTAACCTCGCATTTATCAACATTGTACTCCATCTGCCAGACCCTTGCCCACTCAATCTATCTTTATCTCTGCATACTCTGTGCATTCTAAGTTTTTTAATTTTAAATTTAGAGATACAGCATGGTAACATGCCCTTCTGGCCCACAATCCTAAGCTGCCCAATTGCACCCAATTAACCTACAAGTCCTGGTACATTTGGAAGGGTGAGAGGAAACCAAATGCCCTGGAGAAAACCTATGCAGACACAGGGGAACACAAACTTATTACAGACAGCGCTGGATTGGAACCTGAGCCAGATTCCCATTTTCCAAATAATTGATATGTATGGTGAACAGTTGTGGGCCCTGCACCAACCTCTCCACTCACCACTGATTACCAACCAGAGAAACACCTGTTTATTCTAACTCTCTGCCTTCTATTGGTTAACCAATCCTCTATCCATGCTAATATATACATCCTTATTCTGTGAATGCCTTTTATGCATCTTACTGAGCACCTTCTGGAAACCCAAGTCTACAATATCCTGTTCCCTCCTATCCACTGCACTGGTTATATCCTCAAGAACTCCAGTAAATTTGTCAAATAGGACTTGCTCTTCCTTAATCCATGCTGTGTCTGCCTGAAGTAACAATTTCTCTCCAGGTGTCTTCCTATTTTTTACATAATAATAGCTTCGAGTCTAATCTCTAACCAGATGGATTCAACATTCTACTCCTTGGATTTTACACCCTGATCTCATCCTTAATTAGGAGCATTACCCCACCACCCTTACATTCCTGCCTATCCTTGTGAATAACCTAATAATTTTGGATATTTAATTCTCAATCATCTCTCCCATGCAACCACATTTCTGTAATGACCACTAAATCATACCCCTTTGTTCTGATTTGTGCCACAAATTCAATGACCTTGCTTTTATCTAGTATGCCGGGGGATAAGAGAATAGGGCAGAAAATATATGTATAAATATACAATATACTGAAAATATACTGTGTAGCAATATTGTGTGGATAGGGCAAATTTACAAGCATAAAATTAAGGATTTAACTTGGGGCATAAAATTGAAAAGAGGGATAAATACAGCACTGAAGGTCTTGTATTTAAATGACTGCCATACAAGAAATAAGATTGATGATCTAGTGGTGCAGGTGGAAGTTGGCAAGTCCTGGCTGAAAGAAGATCACAGCTGGGAACTAAATATCCGTGGATACACAATGTAATGGAAGAACAGGAAGGTACGCAAATGAGGTGGGGTGGTTTCGCTGGTTAAAAATAGAATTCAATCTTTGGGGATAGGAGACATTGGATCAGAAGATATAGAATCCCTGTAGGTGGAATTAAGAAGCTGTAAGACATGGGGCCCATTTATGGATGTTATCATAATCTTAAGAATTAAGGTTGTCCTGGAATTTTTGGTGTCTTTGCTACTGTCATATCCTTTGTCCACTCGAGTTCTTTGACAGGGCTGGACATGAAGGGTTTCACAATATGAACTGCAGAGGCTAGAAAGCAGCGATAGAAATTGACCATCCCCACAAATTCCAGGAGTTCTTTGATTGTTTCGGGCCTCGCAAATTTGAGGATGGCTTCCACCTTGCTAGGTAATGGATCAACACCCCAGCTGCTGTCCCAATAACTCAATAGAGGACTGCCCAAATTTGCACTTGGCATGCTTCACAGTTAGCCTGAACTCCTGTAGGCGACAGCAGAGTAAACGTTGATGCTGTAGGTACTCTTTGTGGGATTGGCTGGCGATGAATATGTCATCCAAGTATACGAAAAGGAAATCAATGCCCCACTGCATCCTTCAGTCATTGGAATGTTTGTCCAGCATTTATGAGCCCAAAAGGCATTCTCCAAAATTCAAAGCAGCCGAAAAATGTTATGATGGCAGTCTTGGGCACATCCTCTGGGTTAACAGGTATTTGGTGGTACCCACACACCAAGTCAATTTTAGAAAATATCCTGGCCCCATGAAGATTAGCTGTAAGGTCCTGTATTTTGTGCACAAGGTAGCAGTCTGCAGTGGTAGTGTGGTTGGTGCACCTGTAATCCTCACAAGGTTTCCAGTCTCCTGTGGCTTTGGACACACACCAAGTCAATTTTAGAAAATATCCTGGCCCCATGAAGATTAGCTGTAAGGTCCTGTATTTTGTGCACAAGGTAGCAGTCTGCAGTGGTAGTGTGGTTGGTGCACCTGTAATCCTCACAAGGTTTCCAGTCTCCTGTGGCTTTGGACACTATATGTAGTGGGACAGCCCATAGGCTATCAGAGCTGCGTATGCTTCCAAGTTCCTCCATTTTGTGGAACTCCTGTTTTGCAAGCCGCAATTTGTTGGGAGGCAGGCGGCAGGCTTGGGCATGTAGAGGAGGTCCTTGGGTGAGGATGTCATGTGCAATGCCATATTTGAGTGTGGCAGTGGAGAACTAGGAAGTTACGATGTCTGGAAACTCTGCAAGAAGTTTGGCGAATTCATTGTTTGAGTGCTCCACAGCGTTTAGGTGCGGGGCAGGTAGTTTGGCTGTTCTAAGCCAGAGAATCTGGAATGATGTGGTGTTCACCAACCGGCACCCTTTTAAGTCCACCATCAATGAGTGGGCTCTGAGGAAGTCAGTTTCTAGCAATGGCCAGGACACAGCAGCAAGAATGAACTTCCATGTGAACATATTGTTGCTGAATTTCAGGGGTATAGTCCATGTGCCATATGTACAAATAGAACTGTTATTCACCTCAGTGAGCGCCAGACCTGCACTCTTGGTATGAGAGTCAAAGCCTGAAGGAGAAAGGACACTAACCTCTGCACCCATGTTGACTAGAAATTTGTGCTGGGAGAGTTCATCCCAGATGTAGAGTAGGCTGTTACGGTGGCCAGCCACTGTAGCCATTAGCAACAACTGGCCGTGGCGTTTTCCCAGAAAAGGGGTCAGCCGCGGTGAGCTGTCCATGCTAGCATATTGGAGGAATAGTGCCCATGAGAAAGGGGTAGCAATATGTACTGTGGACGGAACACTGAAGAAATGGCAGACACTCAAGGCAGAATTTGAACGGGATGATGGATAAAAAGGGAAAAAGAGTCAAAAGTAACCAGGTTAAGGTGGGAAATGATGGGGGGAAAGGTAAAGAACAGCAACAACAGGAGAAAAGGTCAGAAAAATAATTGTGGGATCCCAGCTCCATGTTTGGCTTTCTGATGTTGTTTGAAGGAAGCTATTGTGAACAAACTGACAATAATTGGATTTCCCTTCCTCACCACTGTATCCTCCACACATTGGGATCCAAATGCATCTCTTCATTCTGTTCCCCCTTCTGAACCCTCTGTATCTTCTGTACTTTTTGTACCTCCCCTCACTATTCAACATAGTTAATACCCTTCCACATAGGGATGGTGAGGAACTTCCTCCACACCCCACACCCCTCTGTCAGTTTGCCCACACAGTTACAAGGCAATTAAGGTGCAGCCACTTAAGAAGTCAAAAAAGTAGATTCTAGTTCGGGACAATGACCCTACGGGTTGTGCATCTGAGCTGACGGAGTGCTTTATCCCTTACTTTCATACCTCAAGTGACCGTGTCTACTATCTACCAGAACAGCGCTCTAGTTCCACCTACTGGCCATTGTGCATTGCCATGGTGCAAATGACTTTCGGACTCAGACACCCCATTTCTACTGAACGTTCTACATTACATCATTCCTCCTGTGAGAAGCAGAGGTGCCTTCACAGATTTCACTCAAGACAAAAATCGAAAACAAAGAACATTTATTTTACAACAGTGCAAAGTTGGGTGCTTCCCCTTACCCTGGGAATACACACACATACTGGGGCTTACCCAACTTTTTATACATTCTATTTCAGTACAGAGGTACCTCCCCCCTTAACATTCTTCTGCCTCCTGGATTGGTTTAGCATTAGGTAACTCTGCCTACGTGCAGTTTGTGTGCCTTTCTGTGTGTAAACTTGTTTACCAGGAAGTGTCATGTCTTTGTTCTTATTCATAAATCTCAACCCCCAGGACTTGCTAAATCTACTTGCTATAAGACCCCTATTCTATTATATTAACCCTTCCTCACACTCCATTCTTACTCCACCCTTATTCAACCCATCATAATTCATTCCTATTTAGCACTTGCTTGACTTCCCTTATTCCATTATCCCTTCACCCCATCCTAATTCATTCCTATTTAGCATTATCTCTCACAATCCACGCTTAGTAAAACCTCAATCGGGAAGTATTATTTTAAGCTTGGTCTTTTTCCCAGCGAGTGAGTAAACGAACTGCAGCCTCAACATCATCAGACGGAGTTTGGAAAGCATACATCATTTGGGTTGTAGTGACCTGACGAAGGGCCCGTTGAATTAAACACTGTACACAAGGCAGGGAATTATTATGAGGGCTAAAATAAAAAGCCCAGCTGCTATAAGGGCCATGTGTATCCAACTCCAGTCGCTAGTAAAAAGTTTAGTCCACCACATACCGGACCAAGGATGCCAAGTCTGGACCGGGACATAGGAAAGTTTTCGAATTCCTGAAGAAATATTTTTTACTGCCTGGCCATTGTCATCAATCTTCAAGCAACAATTGGTAAGGTTCAATTTTCCACAAACGCCACCCTCAACAGCCAACAAGTAATCGAGGGCCAGGCGATTTTGATAAACTGTAGCATGTATCTGTCATTCTTCAGCCAATAAATCCAAGGCCGTCTATGTTGTTGGAACCAAGGGGTTAAGTAATCATAGAAAATATGCCTATGTACTAATCATTATGTATTCATTAATCCAGTACTATGTAACGTGGCCACCACCTTATCCGATTCCCCAGATGCCAGTGATGCAGATAACTAGGGAATAGTGAATGTCACTGAATTAACAGGACAAGAACTCCAGGAGGTGAAAGACAATAAAGGAATTGACGAAGGGAATACAGAACGATGTATGTAAAGTAAGGGAAACTAGTATGCAACTGGAAAAAACAAATGAGAGAGAGCAAGAACAGACACTTGAGAATGCCTTTTCGGTAGGAATGTCAGAGGATCACTCCATCCCCACTCCTCACAATAGACAACAGGAAGAAGAGGAGGCAATGAGGGGAGGTGACCCAGTGAGTGTACGATGGCAGCGTGAGAGAGGTTGGGACGAGGAAAGTGAGATAGCGAGTGTGAGTGTGGAGAGCGAGGATGAGGAACAGCTGGTCACTATTAGGGGAAGAATGATCACACACAAAAGACAGGGTCAGGGAAGCGCTCGCTCCCATTCGGGATATGAGTTGTGAGGCCGGGAGGAATTACGTCTCCCAGAAAGATATAGACAGATGCTGTTAATTTATAAGGGACCGCAAGTTGGGGAAATGTATCAACCCTTCTCATTCACCGATATGAATTGTGTTTTGGATAAAATGCCACCTCCTACTGAGGGAGGCGGAGCGTGGATGGGAAAGTTCTGCCAACATACGATGGGACATAAGATAGCAATGGGAGACTGGAGGGCATTATTAGGCAAACAGCTTGGGCTGTGGGAAATACAGCAGGTAGAAATGGTCGCAGGAACCACTAGGTGCCCTGATGCCGAACCATTTGCAAAACATGCTACGACACTAGGAGGTGCAATGCGGGAGAAGTTTCCCGTTCGCCCCGGTGTCATGCAGTCCCTGACATTTTCCATTAAGGAGGATGAGGAGATCTCGACTTTTTTATGTCAGTGTAAAGAGAGTTGGACGGATAAAGCCGGAGTACACCCAGCCACAGGACCCTTGCAAACTACACTATTTAGGTCTGCCGTAACGAACGGGTTGCCAGCTATAGTCAGGGAGGCATTAGAGAATAACCCTGATATTCCTGGTTGCTCGTCTGAGCAATGGGAAAAACATTTGACCCATCACATGAAGCGTTATAGGGCTAAGCAAGAGGAGGACAAACAAATTACGGAGTCTGCACAAGTGCAACTCCTTAAGCTTCAATTGGAAGAGGCTAGGAAAAAGGCAAATGAGGCAAAAAAGAATCCCTCAAAGGGTGCGAACCAGATGATTCAGCAGCCACCACAGCCACCACAAGGGAATAATATGAATTGGCACCCGGCCCCAAATTGGGCATCGGGTCCCACCTATGGGGGCAGGACTGGAGGTCCAATGGGGGGGATTCCGAGTAAGAGGGAGAGGTCGGGGTGTTCCACGAGTGCAGCCAGCCGTATGTTTTGGATGTGGTCAACCAGGACACTGGAAGAGAGAGTGCCCCCTAGCATGGGGTCTTCAGGTCAACCCGTGTACACATCTACTGCTACTAAGAGGTATACTTTCCTGAGGTAGGGGGAGAGTACCCAACCTTGCAATGTTGTAAATGTAAATAAATGTTCTTTGTTTTCAACTTTTGTGTCGAGCATATTTTGTGAACGTGAAGGCACTTCTCACAACTGTAAGACAAATTGAGGTTGAATGATTCCAATACAACAAGTGCCACTCCAATCGGGTTCTAAAAAGGTATAGGCCATATTCCCACAAATCCAATATAAACCCTCTGGTGCATATCAATGTGGGATAGTCTGGTTCCAGATCTGCTGAAGCGAGGGGATGCCCCAGTAAGGATTTTCACCTGAACAGTTCCATATGTCACTGGTGTCATTGATACCCTCATGAAGCACACAATCCGAATCTTTTTCCATAGAGAAATACCAGGTAGGGGTTGCAGGATGCCAAGCAGCTTAAGCCATTTACAACTGGAATCCCCCTTATAGTGACGGCCTTCAGCCTTCCAAACGCATTCGTGACCCAGTAGGTGATTTACAAGATGCCAAGTTTTGGGGGGGCATTCAATTTCATTTGTTGTAGCATTAAAGCTTAAAAGTTCCCATATATCCAAAGGCTCACCTTGCTAGGGCCAGGTACCATCTTTAGTTGGCCCTCCGCAAATCCAACAATTCTTCAACCCCAGCAAATCAGCTGTTCGTTGACTTAAATCTACCCATTTATTGTCACCTAACCGGTGAGTAGCAGCTTGTCTGTGAGCATTAGCATATATATCCCCTTTATTCCTACTCCAGGTATAGCCCTGACTAATATTTTGCTTATAATTCTCCCACCATCTTCTTCGTACCGTATTTTTGGCACTTGTCTTTTTAATACCCGTAGAGGCTGGGATGCAAACCCAATCCACTCCCCTAGGACAGTTCTGCTTCCCTGGTCCATGTTGGGATCCTAAATTAAACCATAATAAATAAGGTACCCCAGTATGAATACACTCTATACCTGTGCCCCGTCTGCATTCTAAAGGTAAACTTGTCCATTCTTCAAAGTATCTATCACCTCTGCTGCACCGATTCCAGGAGGACTTTATACATTGTGTACAATTGGATGGTTTCCCAAAAATTGGGAACCAGCAGGAAAACAATACCGTAAATAATAAAAATAACATTACAACAATTTTTGTCGGCGGAGCGTAACTTTCAGACCAGAAGGATGCGAAACTGCATGCCAGGTGGAGGGGATATTATCAACGTCCTTAGTCTGTGGATTAGCACGCTTAATGCGTTGTATGTGAGTCCATCCCTTTTCTTTTGTTCGTACTGCAGTGTCTGTAATCAAAAGTACACAATAAGGGCCGTCCCATATAGGTTCTAGTTTATGGTCTTGCCACGCTTTTACATATACCCAATCACCAGCTTTAATGGAATGAATGGGATAGTCCAGGGGTGGGTTTTGAGCTAATAATCCCTTCTGTTTTAAGTCATATAAAGAAATGGAAACTCCCTGTAAATATTTAGATGTTGGTCATTAGCCTCAGGGGTAGGGCAATCAGTGTGGAATCCCATGTAAAGAAGACTGAACATCATCTCATATGGTGAGACTGCAAGATCCTTACGGGGAGCTGTGCGGATCCTGATTAAAGCTAAGGGTAAGCATTTAATCCAGTTTCCTCATGAAGTTGGGTGAGTTGGTTTTTCAGGGTCTGATTCATCCGCTCGACTCGGCCTGAACTCTGGGGGTGCCATGGGGTATGTAACTGCCAATCTATTCCCAAGATTTTACACACCCCCTGGAGTACCTGAGAGGTAAAATGTGTACCTCGATCTGAATTAATAGTTTGCACAATACCGTAACGTGGAATAATAGCCTTTAGTAATATCCGAATAACGGTGTTAGCATGATCGGGGTCGGGAAAGCCTCAACCCATCGAGTAAAATGATCCACCATTACTAGGAGATATTTATAAACTCCTATCTTGGGCAATTCCATGGTCAATCTGTATTTGTTGAAACGAGCGTACGGCTATATCGCGACCCCCAGGCATTACATAGTGCATTACTTTCTTATTCACTCGCTGACAAATTGGACATCCCTGAGTACTCTGTTTGGCTAAGGTGTATATTCCAGAACAATTAAAGGACCGTACAAAGGCGTCAACAAGTGCCCCAGTGTGTCTGCTGGTGGAGCTGATCAATAATCTGACGAGCCAAGGCTTTATTCAGGACTTGACGTCCCTCTGCTGTCCACCATAACCCATCTGCAGTTCGACGCATTCCCTGGTCTTTCATATAAATCTCTTCCTCCTGTGAGAAGATGGGAGTCTTTTGAATCTCATGTGGGATGGGGAGTAACAGCTGTATCTCTATTATTTTTGTTAGTGTAGCCTGTTTGGCAGCTTCATCTGCCCATCTGTTACCCTGGGCTTCAGGACTGTCAATAATTTGATGGCCTCGTACATGAACTACAGCTATCTCCTCAGGTAACATAAGAGCATCTAAGGATTGAACAATTAAGTTCTCATGGATCAACTTTTGTCCTTTCCCGGTTATCATTCCCCGCTCTTTCCAAATCTTTCCGAAGGTGTGTACTACACCAAAAGCATACTTGGAGTCAGTATAGATTGTGCCCACCTTTCCCTCTAGACCCCGGAGAGATCTACAAAGGGCATACAATTCACAGGATTGGGCCGACCAATGACCTGGAAGACGACCGGCCTCAATCACAACTCCTTCATTCCCGTCCACTACACTATACCCGCTGTAACGAATATCATCAATGCAGCGGGAAGATCCATCAATAAACCATCTTTCACCCTCTCGTAAAGGTTCATCGCTTAAATAATCTCTAATTTTTGTCTGAAAATCTATCACTTCTAAACATACATGCTCTAAATCATTGGGGACAGTATCAGAATCTGGAGAAACCAAGAAGGCGGCTGGATTCTGATCTTTATTTGTAATCAGTGTCAAATCATCCCTATCCATAAGAATTGCTTCATACTTTAAAATTCTGGAATCGGTAAGCCACCTTCCGGCACGTTGTAAAAGAATGGTGCGGACTGTGTGAGGGGTGTGAACTGTCATCAGGGCACCAAATGTAATTTTGCGTCCTTCCTCTACTAGAATGGCAGTGGCCGCAATTGCTTGCACACATTCTGGCCAACCACGACAAACAGGATCTAAACTCTTTGATAGAAAGGCAACTGGTTGTCTAAAGCCTGCTTGCTCTTGTGTTAATACTCCCATGGCCACACCATCTTTCGCATTGGTATATAGGTCAAATGGCTTATTTAAGTTGGGTAAGGCCAAAACTGGGGCATTAGTAAGACGCTGTTTCACCATATCAAAATCTTTAATCTCCCCCTCCGCCCAGATTACAGTTTCATCCCCTAGAGTCGCAAGTTTATCATAAAGAAATTTGACCAGGCTGGAATAATTCTCAATCCAAATCCTACAGTATCCCACCAAATCAAGAAATTTCCTAAGTTCTTGAACATTCTTTGGAAGCGGGATCTGCAAAATACCGCGTATTCTCTCTGGACTTATCTTCCTAATTCCTTGACTAACCAAATGACCTAAGTATTTAACTTTGGATTGAACAAATTGCAACTTTGATTCAGTCACTCTAAGACCCTTATTCCCTAGAAAATTCAAAAAATCAACAGTGTATTGTTTAACCGAATCATACATTTCCCCCGTGATTACTAAATCATCCACATATTGTAATAATTGACAATCCTCTCTCCGAGGGGCCCCATCTAGCACCCGTTCCAAAACCCGGCCAAACAAATTCGGTGACTCCGGAAAACCTTGGGGAAGGACCATCCACCGGCACCGACACTTCCGTCCTGTAAAGGGACCCTCCCACCCAAATGCAAACACGTCCCTACTGTCCACCACCAAAGGGCAGGTTCAGAAGGCATCCTCCAGACCATCCACACCGAATCACCCACCATGGGGGTCATCAACACACAAGGGCCAGGCACAACCGGACAACAGGTGAGAACAACTTTGTTTAACTCTCTCAAATCCCACACCAATCAGCATGTGCCGCCCGGCCTTTGGACAGGTAGAACCGGAGCACCAAGGGTGACATGCAGGGTTCGAGCACACCGTCTTCCACCAACCGATCAACCACTGGCTGCAGCCTCCTTCGGCCAGCCACAGGAATCGGACACTGTCTTTGTCGAACTACCTGGTTGGGGTCCTCCAGAGCAACTTGCAGGGGAGGAACATCCAACCCTCCTCCACTGCCTCCCCTCGCCCATACCCCAGGACCCACCAGTCCCTGATCCTCCTGCGTCAGCACACAAAATTGAACCCCAATACCCGATCCCCGCGGTCTGGCACTGACAGCCAACCGGTCCTGCAAATCACGTCCCAACAAGCAAACCCCAGCTTGGGGAACTAGTAAAACATCCTCTGTCACTATCCCTCCTCCCATTTGTATCTTTACACTCTTTAATTTAGGGATCGCAAAATCTCTCCCCCCCCACCCCCGAAATCATCACCGTCCCTTCTGCTTTAACACCCTCAGGCCGTCGTAAAATACTAGACCGGGCTGCCCCGGAATCCACCAGAAAAGTCATTCTGTCACCGTGGGGTCCCACACCCAAACCTACCAATGGTTCTCCGTGCAGCCCCACGGCATGCATCAGCTGAGAACCGTGATCCCCCTATTCGTAATCTGCCTCCATCAATGCGTAAGGTCGCATCTCCCTGGCCCGCATCGGGCATTCCCTCTTAAAGTGTCCCTCCTTTTTACAATAATAGCATACTAATGCTCCTTTTTCCCAATTTCTGCCAGGGTCTCCACGGGGTACCGGGAACGGTTGCCATCCCCAGAATCCTCCTCTACCCTTACCTCTGTCCTGGTCTCTACTTCCCCTCTCCCGGCGCTCCTCCCAACATCCAGGAGCCGACACATGGTTCCTAACACTTCCTTGCTTTCCATCCACAACTTCCTTTACTGCCTGCATCAAAATCTTAGCCTTTCCTTTCTGTTTTTTTTTCAGACCTCTGGACGTATGCCCTTTGTGCGATCTGCAAAAGCTGTGATAGTCCCTGTTCATGTCAATTCTCCATCTTTTGTAATTTCTTCCTGATATCTAGAGCTGAGTTAGTAACAAAACCCGTCAATACCAACTGTTCACCTGCTGGGGATTCTATATCCAACCCCTCATATTGCTGTATGGCCGCACGTAATCTCGTCAGAAATGCAGAGGGGTCTCCTCGGGACCTTGGGGAACCTCAAATCCCTTCTCAAAGCTCTGTCCCCCTGGAGCAGACTCCTTCATTCCCTCCACTAGATTAACCCTGTACTCATCCATTTGCGTGCAACTATCATTAGTAGTCTATTATAGACATTAATTCATCCCAGGTATATATATTAGGTCCCAAAAATTGATCTAATTGTTCTGCACATTTCTGAGGGTCTTCTACCAGAGAGGTCATTTCCTTTTTAAAATTGCGCACCTCAGTACTAGTCAGAGGCATGTTTACAAATCCGAGACCCTCTCCAACCCCTCCCAAGGGAACCTCCTGTAAAGGTCTCATCCAGTTAGTTTCTGGCTTATCTCCTCTTCTATGATGGTTAGATTCCAGCCCTCTGGGAGATAAATCAAAGAGTCCAGCCTCTTTCTACCAAAGGGCCTCACACTGTTCTTCTGAATGACCCTCACAATCAAAGTCTCCTCCCTCTCGTGTCGATTGAGGCATTAATCTTGCACTCTGTGAGCGAGTCCTCATACCATTCCTCCTTTCTCCTTCTTTCTTTAACTGTGGAGGAGGAGGGGAAGGTAAAGAAGGGTAAAACATAGGGGAAAAAGGGGAATGGGAGCCAGCACAGGGGAAACATAAGGTGGAGGAAGGGAATGTAACACATCCCATCCCTTTATTTCGGGGGCAGAAGGTTCCTCATTCTTCTTATTTGTAAGTTTCTTCTTGTCCAAAATCATCTGATTAGACGATCCACTAAGCCAACAGGCTGCATATTCTCTACTCACGGTATTGTCTCCTTGATTTTGGTAGAGCCAGATGTTCAATGCCTGACACATCCAGTCCTCGTCGGATCTGAACTTTGGCCAATATACCGAACTTCCTTTTATCGGATTCTTAACCCATTCCTGACAACAATACCTGACCATGGTCTGCTTATCCTTCTCACGGGTTTTCCCCACACTCCAATAGTCCTTACGGACTATGTTTCGGTATTTTATCCTCCCGTCCTTCTTTAGGACTTTTTCCCTTGCTACTTCCTCCTCCCATATTGGCAGGAAAATAAATTCCTCTTACCGGAATCCAGTAGCTATTCCTAGCACGCTTCCTTAATGTTCTCCCGTCGTTTGTTCTCAATGCCTCTTCTCGGTTATCACTCGCTTCGTCCACTGACCAGCTACCCGTCGTCTGGGAGTCCAGCTGAATCAGCTGGGGTGCATCTACCCCCATCATCAGGTGCTCTGTCAGTGGAGGGAGTGCGATCCCGGACGAGTTCCCAAGTTGTGAGAAGCAGAGGTGCCTTCACAGATTTCACTCGAGACAAAAATTGAGAACAAAGAACATTTATTTTGCAACAGTGCAAAGTTGGGTGCTTCCCCTTACCCTGGGAATACACACACATACTGGGGCTTACCCAAGACCCCTATTCTATTATACTTGCTTAACCCTTCCTCACACTCCATTCTTACTCAACCCTTATTCAACCCATCATAATTCATTCCTATTTACCACTTGCTTGACTTCCCTTATTCCATTATCCCTTCACCCCATCCTAATTCATTCCTATTTACCACTTGCTTTTCCCATTTTCCATTATCTCTCACACTCCTCATAACGTAAAATAGGTATAAGAAGTAAAATTCCTTTTTTAAAAATACTTTATATTGGATCTTCAGAGACTCATAAAAATTCAAACAACCAACACAATCCTTTTCAACACTCATATAACATACAGAGCCTGTATTTATCTCGTCCCCACACCCCTACCACAAAGCATGCCATCATATAAATTATATAGACTAAAAAAAACTAGTGGGGCAGAAACCTAGGAAAAACAACCAGGATGACTAAGTAACAAAGGGTAAGGAATAAAAAGAAAGAACAAAACACAAATCTAGAAAAGCACACCATTTGCATTATGTCCTACTTCCTTAATTCCACTCATTTTCAAATCAAATCAAATCAAATAGCTTTTTATTGTCATTGTACAAGTTATACAATGAGATTTATGACAGCAGTACAAGGTTACCCATTGTCGATCCTTGCATCTGATGAAATGGTGCAGCCGAGATAGGTAAACTGGTTGACCGTTTTGAGATTTGTGTGCCCGATGGAGATGTGGGGGGGCTGGTAGTCATGGTGGGGGGCTGGCTGATGGAGGACCTCAGTTTTCTTCAGGCTGACTTCCAGGCCAAACATTTTGGCAGTTTCCGCAAAGCAGGACATCAAGCGCTGAAGAGCTGGCTCTGAATGGGCAACTAAAGCGGCATCGTCTGCAAAGAGTAGTTCACGGACAAGTTTCTCTTGTGTCTTGGTGTGAGCTTGCAGGCGCCTCAGATTGAAGAGACTGCCATCCGTGCGGTACCGGATGTAAACAGCGTCTTCATTGTTGGGGTCTTTCATGGCTTGGTTCAGCATCATGCTGAAGAAGATTGAAAAGAGGGTTGGTGCGAGAACACAGCCTTGCTTCACGCCATTGTTAATGGAGAAGGGTTCAGAGAGCTCATTGCTGTATCTGACCCGACCTTGTTGGTTTTCGTGCAGTTGGATAATCATGTTGAGGAACTTTGGGGGACATCCGATGCGCTCTAGTATTTGCCAAAGCCCTTTCCTGCTCACGGTATAGACAACAGACTCGCCAAGGCAAATAACGCCTTTGGAAGACTACACAAAAGAGTCTGGAAAAACAACCAACTGAAAAACCTCACAAAGATAAGCGTATACAGAGCCGTTGTCATACCCACACTCCTGTTCGGCTCCGAATCATGGGTCCTCTACCGGCACCACCTACGGCTCCTAGAACGCTTCCACCAGCGTTGTCTCCGCTCCATCCTCAACATCCATTGGAGCGCTTACATCCCTAACATCGAAGTACTCGAGATGGCAGAGGTCGACAGCATCGAGTCCACGCTGCTGAAGATCCAGCTGCGCTGGATGGGTCACGTCTCCAGAATGGAGGACCATCGCCTTCCCAAGATCGTGTTATATGGCGAGCTCTCCACTGGCCACCGTGACAGAGGTGCACCAAAGAAAAGGTACAAGGACTGCCTAAAGAAATCTCTTGGTGCCTGCCACATTGACCACCGCCAGTGGGCTGATAACGCCTCAAACCGTGCATCTTGGCGCCTCACAGTTTGGCGGGCAGCAACCTCCTTTGAAGAAGACCGCAGAGCCCACCTCACTGACAACAGGCAAAGGAGGAAAAACCCAACACCCAACCCCAACCAACCAATTTTCCCCTGCAACCGCTGCAATCGTGTCTGCCAGTCCCGCATCGGACTTGTCAGCCACAAACGAGCCTGCAGCTGACGTGAACTTTTTACCCCCTCCATAAATCTTCGTCCGTGAAGCCAAGCCAAAGAAGAACAAGGTTACCAATGCAGCGACGCAACCACAGGCAGCACCACAGAAGTTAAATAAAAAATTTAATTTACAGTGGCGTATATGTCCTTTATGTGAATGGAGGGGGGTTGTTGGCTGTATGTATAATAGATGTGGAGGACAGAGAGGGGAATTTGTGGATATGTGTGTTCAGTGTAGTGACAGCCTGTGGGAAAAAGCTGTTTCTGAGTCTGTTTGTTCTTGTCTTGATTGACCTGTCGCGTCTGCCAGAGGGTAGTAGGTCAAACAGATGCAGGGCAGGGTGGGTGGGATCCTTTATTATTGCTTGTGCTCTACTGAGGCAACGAGAGGTGTTGAGATCCTTCAGGGAGGGTAGGGGACATCCTGCTGGGATGGATTATTACAGTGCCCATATTTTGAGGGGGGGGCTAGTCAAATCTGCACCCCAATGTATTTCAAATAGGGTTCCCACACCCTAATGAATGTGTCATATTTCCTCCTTAGATGATATGTGATTTTCTCCAAGAGAGAAATTCTAGGGCTTACCGGGGCTTGGGCCTACTTGGTTTGAGCTGAGAGTTGGAGGAGGCAGCGACTGGAGTTCAGGCGATTATCTGGAGGACGAGGAGCTTGGAGAGAGTGAGGGGGTTAATTGGTCAAGGGCCAATAAAAGGAGGGTAAGGCAGGGGAGTGGCCCAGTGAGTAAGTGGCACAGTCTTTGAGGCTTTGGCTCAAGAGGCTGAGGACAAACGTGTCTGGACTAAAGGTAAGATGGTCATATTTAATTTAATATATATGTTTATTTTTACTTTTGTAAGGTGAGAGGAGAAGGAGGCAAGATGAGTGTGAGGGCAGTTTTCTGCTCTCAGTGTCACATGTGGGAAGTCATGGAGTCTTCACATCTCCCGGACATCTATGTGTGCACAAAGTGTGCTGAACTGCAGCGTCTAAGGGATGAGTCAGGGAACTTGAGATGCAGTTCGATTACCTCTCTCTGGTTAGGGAGAGTGAGACCATCATGGATAAGAGCTATAGGCAGGTAGTCACACCGGGGCCACGGGAAGAGGGGCAGTGGGTTACCGTTAGGAGGAGGAAAGGGAGGGGTCAGGTTCAAGAGAAAGCACCTGAGTCTGAAATCCTAAGTAATCAGTACTCCACCTTGAGTATTGAGGAGGGGGATAGTCAGACTAAGGTGGACAGAAGTGTGGTGTTACCCTCTGTGGCCCAGAAAGGTAGGGATGAGGAAAAGGGCAATAGTTATAGGGGATTTGATGATCAGGAGGACTGACAAGAGGTTTTTGTGGATGCAATAAAGAAAATTGGATGGTGGTTTGCCTCCCTGGTGCCAGGGTCTGGGATGTGACTATAAGCGTCCAGAACATCCTAAAAGGGGAGGGTAAAGAGCCTAAGATCGTGATACATGTAGGTACCAATGATGTTGGAAGGAAGGAGGAAGTGGTCCTGCAGACTGAATATAGGGAGTTTGGTAGGGAGCTTAGAAGAAGGACCACTAAGGGTGTAATCTCTGGATTGCTTCGTGCCACGTGACAGTGAGGGCAGGAATAGAATCAGGTGGAGGTTAAATACGTGGCTAAAGGGGTGGAGTAAAAGACAGGGTTTCAAGTTCTTGGACCATTGGGACATTTTTTGGGGGAGGTGGGACCCATACCGTAATGATGGACTACATCTAAATCCCAGAGGGACAAGTCTCCTAGCAGGGGCATTTGCTAGGGCTGCCAGGGGAGCTTTAAACTAGTATGGTTGGAGACAGGGTTTCAATTTAGGCAGGACAGCAGGGAGAGGGTTTGTAGGCAAAGGAAAGAGGTATATTTAAATAATTTGAGGGTGGAATGGCAGGAAGTAATAAGTAGATGCTATAATGAAAATTGTGAGAATGGTAGAGAGGGTATGATAGGCAGATGGTAGGATGTGGGAGATCTCTGAGATGTATTTATTTGAATGCGAGGAGTGTTGTAAGGAAGTTGGATGAGCTAAAGCTGTGGATTGACATGTGGTATTATGAAGTGGCCATTAGCGAGACGCGGTTGAAGGAGGGTTGTGACTGGCAGTTAAATATTCCAGGATTTGGCTGCTTTAGATGTGACAGAATTGGAGGAGTAAGAGGGGGAGGTGTGGCATTACTTGTCAGGGAAGATATTACAGTGGTGCTGAGGCAAGATAGACTGGAGGGCTCATCGAGGGAGAACTAAAAAATAAGAAGGGTGAGGTTACTATTATAGGGGTATATTATAGGCCTCCAAATGGGGAAAGAGAACTAGAAGAGCATATGTGCAAGGAATAGCTGAAATGTGCAGTAGAAATAGGGTGGTGTTGGTTGGGGATTTCAATTTTCCAAACATAGATTGGGAAACACAGTCAGTGAGAGGACAGGATGGCTTAGAATTTATACAATGTGTTCAGGACTGCTTTTTGCAGCAGTATGTGGAGATGCCCTCTCGAGGGGGAGTAGTGTTAGATCTGTTTGGGAATGAAATAGGCCAGGTGACGGAGGTGAGAGTTGGGGAGAACTTTGAATCCAGAGATCATGGGTCCATTAGCTTTAGCTTAATTATGGAAAGGGATAGGTCGGGTCCAAAGTTAAAGGTCTTCAAGTGGGGGAAGGCCATACATGAAGAAATGAGGATTTTCAGAGAGTTATGTAGGCTGATCTTTTTGCCGGAAAGGATCTAGAGGAAAATTGGAGGGTATTTAAGCATGAGATTTTGAGAGTACAGGATCTTTATGTTCCAGTCCAGCCAAAAGGCAAGACCAAAAGTTCAAGAGAGCCGTGGTTTTCTAGAAAAATTAGAAAGTTGGTTCAGGACAAGAGGGAGGCCTGTGCTAAATATAAGAAACAGAAGATTGATATGTATGAGCATTACTTAGATTGCAGAAAGAACCTTAAGAGGGAAATTAGAAAGGCATAAAGAAGGAATGAGGAGTCCATAGCTAATAAGCTGAAAGTGGATCCTAAAGGGCCTATCTCATTGGCCTGGAGACTAGGTGGCAACTCGAATCTTCGTGACGTCTCCTGGAGACTAGCCAGATCTCCGGGGAGTCATGGGAAATTCAAACATGCTCGATTTTTTGGAGACTTTTTCCAGTCTCCAGTAGGTCTCAGAGAAGTCTCTGCGGCGTCTCCATCAGTTGCGGCAATGTCGCGGAGACTTATTTTGTCCACGACTGGGGAGACATCTCCGCGACATCGCCACGACGTCTCCGAGACCTGCTGGAGACTGGAAAATGTCTCCAAAACATCGAGCATGTTTGTATTTTCTGGTCTCCCGAGTCGCCCGAGTTGCCGCGACTGATCAGTCGTGGCAGTGTCTCTGCCAATGAGATACCAGTGTAAGGGTTTTTACAGATATGTGAACAGTAAAAGGAGAGTTAAGGATAGAGTAGGTCCACTGGATGATGGGTCCAGTGGACTATGTGAGGAACCGTATGAGATGGGAGAGATATTGAACATTTTTTTTTCTCGTCTTTATTCACGAGGGAAAAGGACATTGGGCTATATGAAATAAGTGAGGCAAACGGCTTAGTTATGGAAAGGATAGGGATTAGTAAAGTGAGGGTTTTGGTGCTTCTAGGGTTAATAAAGGTGGATAAGTCACCTGGATTTTCCCCAGGATGTTAAGGGAGGACAGGGAGCAAATAGCAGGGGCTCTGACAGTGATTTTTCAAAGATCAATGGAGGAGGGTGTGGTGCCATGGATTGGAGGGTTGCAAATGTAGTTCCATTGTTTAAAAAAGGCACAAGGTGCAAGGCAAGTAATTATCGGCCAATAGTTTGACTTTGGTGGTGGGGAAAGTTATGGAGGGTATTCTTCGAGAAGATAGTATATACGCATATATACGCGGACAGGAATTGATTAGGGGCACTCATCATGGGTTTGTAAAGGGAAAATCATGTTTTATGAACCTTGTTGAGTATTTTGAGGAGGTGACAAAAAATGGATGAAGGTAGGGCAGTTGATGTAATCTATTTGGATTTTAGAAAGGCTTTTATAAGGTTTTGCATGGAAGGTTAATAAGGAAGATTCAGTCACTAGGGATTAGAAAGACTGAGATGTGTTCAGAGATGGCTGGAAAGATAGACAGCAGAGAGTCATGGTGGACAACTGTGTGTCAGGTTGGAAGCCTGTGACAAGCAGGGTGCCTCAGGGATCAGTGCTGGGTCCTTTGTTGTTTGTCATTTATATTAATGATTTGGAGGAGGGTGTGGTTCACTAGGTAAGCAAATGTGCAGATGATATGAAAATAAGGGGAGTGGTGGATAATGAGGAAGGTTTTCTTGGATTACAGAAGGATTTGGTTTGTTTGGAAGAGTGGGCTGAAAGATAGCAGATGGAATTTAATGTAGACAAGTGCAAGGTGCTGCATTTCATTAAAAAATAGCCAAAATGGGACATATGCAGTTAAGGGGAGGACATTGAGGTACGCAGAGGAATAGAGGGACCTTGGGGTTATGGTACAGAGTTCATTGCAGGTGGGTTCCCAAGTAGACAGGGTGGTTAAGAAAGGATATGGTATGCTGGCCTTCATAAATCATAGTATAGGAGCTGGGAAGTGATGCTGCGGCTGTTTAAGGCTTTGGTGAGGCCAGGTTTGGAGTATTGTGTTTAGTTCTGGTCTCCAAATTTTAGAAAGGATATAGATAAGGTGGAGAGGGTGCAGAGAAGATTTAGAAAGATGTTGCCTGGCTTACAGCATCTCGAGTATGGAGAAAGATTAAGGAGTCTGGGACTTTATTCATTGGAACGTAGACAGCTGAGAGGGGATTTGAAAGAGGTATTTAAAATTATGAAGGGGATAGACTAGACGTAAATAGACTCTTTCCCCTGAGGGCAGGGGAGGTTGGAACAAGAGGGCATAAGTTAAGGGTAAGGGGGAAAAACTTTAGGAGAAATGTTAGAGGATGCTTTTTCACTCAGAGTGGTGGCAGAATGTAATGATCTTCCAGAAGAGATAGATGCAGCAGGGTCCCTTCTGTCATTTAAGAGAAGGTTGGATGTGTACATGATGTAAGGGGGTTGGAGGGTTATAGGTGGAGAGCGGGAGAGGGAGGAGCTAGTGGAGTTGTTCAAGTGAACTGGCTCAGACTTGAAGGGCCGATATGTCCTGTTTCCGTGCTGTAAACGATTATATGGAATGCAATTCTGCATTTGCACATTCCATTGTGTGGTATTTAATTGGGAGTCAGACTTCCATGAAATCATTATACACTTCCCGGCTACTGAGAATGGAACCTTCACGAACTGAATTTGTATTTGGACAATCTAAAACTCACATCCCCAATATTCTCCCAAAAGGTACAACTCCAGATCCTGTGGAAAATCTACCTTTGTAATTTTTTTCAGAATGCCCCCCAGAAGGATCTCACCCTTGTACATAAAGTAAAATTCTTTGGCACCATAACAGACAGGAAGCTGACTGAGGTCAGATTCACTCCAATTGTCCAAACTCCTGCACCACACACCAAAGGAGGAGAGCTTTCCTGGGATTAATTCACTTCTGCAGACAGTGGATCCCCATTGTTACTACCACACTAAATTATTGTTACGTTATGCCTCCTCTTAAGCACCCCTGCAGTATAAATTGACTCCTAGGAATGTGCCACCTTTGAAGCCTTCCCACCCAATTTCTGCCACTGTTAATCAATTATGTATATACTTGCACCCACCCATCGAAAGGAGGGCTTTATGTATGCATAATATTGGAAAGGGAACTCCGTGTGCCATTGGGAAAACCCCCTTGCTAAGTGGACATTTTTCATGTTTGCAACTTGATTTTATTGAGTTTCCGCATGTACATTGCTACAAATATTGTTTGGTAATTGTGGATGTGTTTAGTTAATGGATTGAAGCTATACATACAACCAACATTGACATTTGTAAAAATCTTGCTACGAGAAATTATTCTGCATTATGCAATGTGAAGTTTGGACAATGGTCCGCACTTTGTTCCAGTGCTCCCACCACCCACAAGCAACAGGAATAATGGAATGTGCAAATGGAACTTTAAAATCAAAATTGGCAAAATTTACAGAGGAAATTGGTCTTAATTAGCTAAAAAGTGCTACCTCTGGCAATATTTCAGATGCGGGTTACTCCGCAAATCAAGCCCAGATTATCAGGTGCAGAGATAATCTATGGATGACCATTGCAGACTCCTTGAGGAACTGAGCTCTGTATACCAGTAAAAATAGATTTACTCATGTTGGGAGAAGATGTAAATATTTACAACAACTAACCAAATCTTTGAGTTTTGCATTCATAGATACACCAAGTGCATTGGCCAGAGGACACTAGTGATAAGGAAAAGAGCGATTATCCTCAGATCCAGCCGAGTGAATACATATTGATTTAAGAATTGGGAATGGAAAAAATTGGGGTCACGCTGGAAAGGACATTCAAGGTGGATCCATCTGACAGACTGACACAGGCGGAGACTGAATAAGAACAATGATGTTATTACTTGTGTTTTTGACTGTGGCCCTGGCCATTAGAACTTTACAATCCAAACTGCAGAGAAAGAAACAAGTATTGCATCTTTCTTTCTTATTACTATGGTAATAAGATGAATATCTCTAATTGGATCTGCTCACCTATCCCTAACAATTCTGAGAGAGGAATTCCCTTGCAACCAGTGCCATATTCAGTGTAAAAATCTGTTGCGTGGTATGCGTATTGGGGTAGGACATCCATTGCTACCTGCTTGAAACCCATAGGTACGAGCAAGGTATGTTATAAGATGGTGTACCAAACACTTGGGGAAAAATTGGGAAGAGCACTCCGGAAAATTGTGTATGCTACTTAGTCACCCTGAACCTCATCACCTTTGCCCACAATTACCTGTTCCTGTATAATCACATCCATACATCTCCAACCCTGGTTATTACAAGTATTGGTACAAGGGGCCTGCTTAAGGGACAACTCTGTTAGGAGCAAATTCAGGAAAGGGGTATTCCAGTTGGAATGCCATTAATCAATTTGCCCAGTTTTGATTGGATACGAGGACCACACTGATATGAAATCTCTGACCCTGAGTTAGATGACAGTAACCTTTACTGTACCCTACCCCTGGATGCCAGTCATTTGGACAGGGTCATGCTACCTTGGGTATGTTGTCCCCTACATCCATCATATGCAACATCTGAATGAGCATTCTGCCTGGCCTGGTAGGCACAGAACCAGACATGGAATTTCCACAGTAGAGCAAGTCTTTATGATCATGTTCCCCTTCTACAGTACAGGTAAAGCATCAAAAGAACTCATCTGCCTCACTTTGGTCTTGGAACAGCTAGCCAATGACACAGCTAATGGGTTCCAGGTTACAGGGGATGTGATGAGGCAGATGTCTGCTGAAATGGTTGCCATGAAAACAATGGTGATCCAGAATCGGATGGCATTGGACTTTCTGTTTGCTGACTGTGGAGGTACATGCACTTTTATAGGCCAAGAATGTTGTACATATGTATATCCCAGACAGCTCTGAGAATATTACCAACTTAGTAGAGCACTTGAAACAACATGCGGACAATTTGAAGAAGACCGGGGCTGACGTGCATAATTATTACATCAATCTCATTGGGCAAGGGTTTGGTACACTGGCTTGATAAAGGATTTATCATCTATTCTTCTTGCAATAATGCTTATAGCTGCTTAGATAAACTTGCTTTTGGCCAGCTCTATAATTCAGTTAAAGGTTATCATAGATTGATAAAAGGAGGGAATGAAAATGTGGGTCTTAAAGTAATGAAAAAATGAGGAAAGCAGAGAACACTCCATTGTATGTATTGGTAATTCAGCAAGGTTAAGGCTGATTGTGAAGAACAACAACAACTCCATATTTGGCAAAATCAGTAAAAAAACTATTAAGCATTGGGTAAAGGACATGACCCAGTATAATGAACCCTCAGAAACATCTTAAGAAATGTACTAATATTGAAAAGTCTGTTCATATGTCCTGGAAAGTTGGAAATTTGTATAAATACGCAACTTGTGAGCCACACAGCAGACTTCTTTACGGTGTGAATAGCTGCAGGTGGCAGTGTTTCTTGCTGTAATGGAGTTCCCATGTTTTGCAAAGTAACAACACTTAGCAGCTGTACATACTTGCGTTGGTTCGTCAAGGGTTTGAAGATCCAATTTAACAATGCCTGTGAGGTGGCGAAGAGGTCGAGTGCCCTCCATAATGTTTGGGACGAGTATACAGTGCCCTCCATAACGTTTGGGATGAAAACACTTTTTTCCTTTATTTGCCCCTGTGCGCCATAGTTTTTTATTTATAACCAAACAATCCACATGTAATTAAAGTGCACATTCTAAATTTTATTCAAGGTTATCTATATAAATTTTGGTTGGACAATGTAGAAGTTACAGCATTTTTTAAAACATATTCCCCTCATTTCAGAACACCATAATGTTTGGGACATTTGACTTCACAAGTGTTTGTCAGTACTCAGGTATATTTAATTGCTTCATTTGTGGTGATATAAGAGAGCTAGGCTTGGTTCAAAGCTTTTGATCACCTTTGGAGACTGTAGTTGTCATTTTTCAACATGAGGACCAGAATTGTGCCAATGAAAGTCAAAAAAGCCATTATGAGGTTGAAAAACAGGAATAAAACAGCAAGAGATATTGCCAAAACCTTAGGATTATCAAAATCAACTGTTTGGAACATATTAAGTAGAGCAGATGGGTGAGATCAGTAATCGCAATCCACTGTTGATGACAAAATTCTCATCATAATGAAGAAAAATCTCCAAACATATGGCTGACAGATCAGAAATACTCTTCAGGAGGCAAGTGTGGATAAATTAATGACTACTGTCTGCAAAATACTTCATGAACAGAAATACAGAGATTACAGTGCAAGATACTGCTGTAAGGCAGTGCCAGCAAGATGGTGGTAGGTGGCACTAGGAACTGGCTGTGAAGCTGCCCTGTGTCTGTAAGGAGTGTGTCCCGTTGACTCCAGCTGTTCCGGTCTCTTCCCTGATCCTGGGAAGTAGAGAATGAAAACACAAAAATCTGCAGAAGCCGTGATTATAATAAATACAGAATTGCTGGAGGAACAGAGCTGGTTTCGCAGCATCCATAGGAGGTAAAGATATATTACTTACATTTCAGGCCTGAACACTTCAAAGTATAAGCAAAGAACAGATAAGGTATCAGAATAAAGACTGAAGGGAGAAAGAGGAGACCAGACCAACAAAAGGTGAATATGATGAGGGAAGAGGTGACAATTGATTTTGGCTCTGTCAAAGGAGGCAGAGGGAAAAGGGAAGGAAGAAAGAGGGACAGAACACAAAGGCGACAGTGGGAAGAAGTTGGGGGGGGGGGGGGGGTTGTTAAAAAAACCCAGAGATGTCAATGTTAATGCCATTCGGTTGGAGGGTGCTCAGATGGAAGATGAGGTGTTGTACCTTCAATTTGTGGGTGGTCTCAATCTAGCAGTACATGAGACCATGGACAGACATGTCAGCAAAGGAATGGGATGGGGAATTGAAATGGATGGCCACTGGGAGATCCACACTACTGCAGTGGATATTTGGAGCATAAATATTGCTTAATGTCCATTATTCAGTAAAAAAATCTGACAATTTATTAAAACAAACTGGCCAAATGGGTCCAAAACTATTATATATTTTGATTGGAAGCTTTTTATTTATTAAATTTGCTACTCCTCTAGCTTTTGTGTTAAAATACGACGCTACTACTGTTCCAACCCAGACCCTTTTTAATTTTTGGTGTACCTTTTCAATTAAATGTGTTTCTTGCCAAAAAGCAATATCTACTTTCAACTTTTTAATATATGTCAATACTCTCTTTCTCTTTATTGGGTTTAGAAACCCATTTAAATTTATAATTCATAAACTTTAATCCTTATTGCAAAAATTCTTATATATTCCCCTTTTTCATAATTCTCCTTCGTCAGTCCCCAACTCTTCACCAATCTCTTAAATACAACATAAACATTAAATCCAGTGAAAAAAAAGACTAAAGCCACAAAACAACGCCCACGGTTCGGCAGGAACCAGTCAGCGTGCCTCCGGCTCCTCCGAGTATTTTAAATTTGTTTCTATAATATTTCAAATCACTTCCAGATTTTTTTTTAACCACAAAAATATCACTTTCCGTCTTTATGTGTCCACTCCTTGAGCCAGCTTGACAGGTCGTCCTTCTGCATACTCTTGAGCATGGTCCAAATTCATAAAAAATCTACTTGGCCCTCCTTGAACAAAGACTTTCAAAGTCGCAAGGTAACACAGAATAAAAATGTATCCCTTCTTCCTCAATATATTTTTGACTGAATTAAAACTTTTCCTTCTCTTCAATAACTCGAAGTTTATGTCTGGATAAAAGAAAATTTTATTTCCTCCAAATTTCAGTGCCACTTTTTTTCTTTAGTTTGTTTTGCTGCTAATTCCAAAACTTTTTCCCTCACTTGATAATGAAGAAATTTAACCAAAATAGTTCTTGGTTTTTGACCCGGCTATAGTTTAGGTCTAAGATCCCTATGAGCTCATTCAATCTCAATGCCCCCTTTAAAATACTCTTGACCAAACGTCTGTGGAATCCAACGTTGCAAAAATTGAATAATATAATTTCCTTCAGACAGATGATCTTAATATTATTTCTTCGAATTAAATTTTCCAGTGAGTCCACTTACTCAGATAATTGTTTATTCATCTTCAACACATGGACCATTCCCTCATCTATTTTTCTTGAAAAAATTGATTTTCCATTTTAATGCTTTGAATTTTCTCTTCCAATTCCTGATCCTTTTTCTGCATTTAACCATTTCACATACTTCATTAACTTTAACCTCTGATCTCTTTAATATCAATTCTAAATAACTTTAATTCTTCCATAATCATAAGTAATGTTTCTTGAACTTTAGGGATAATTTTAATTTTCTTCCTTACCCCTTCTAATTCTTCCAACATTTCCTTTGGACCTCCTTCTTCTTCTTTCTCTCCTCCTCCTTCTTCTTCCAGTTCCAGTATTGTCTCATCCTTAGACAGCCCATTGAGCTGCTCAGAGTCTGTCTGGTAGGCCCTGTAAGCCATTCGGACAAGGTCTCCCGTTGTTGTTGACTGCTGATGTGCGACTCCTCGCGCATCCGCAGTCAAGGCGCTCCCCTCTCCGACTTGTCTGGGCATCCCTGTTATCATAGGGATGCTGCAGCTTGCTGGGAGGCGAGCCAGGAGACCCTCTTGTTACAAGCCCAAAGGACCCCAAACCCCAGCAGCAATAGACATTTACCAAGACAAGTGGTTACTTAAACAAAAGTTGTTTTTAATTATCTTTAAACATGAAAACAGAATCAAACTTTAACATCTCTATTCTTAACTAACCCAAATTAACTCCCTTCTCATTCTAAGTGCACATGTATGTAATGTGTGTGTAAATTTCTTTTGTTCACAGTTCAATCTCACTTCTCCTTCTTCCAAGTTCTCTGGTTGCAGGCAATTCTTATACTGTGCACAGAATTTAACATGTATAAAGTTCATCAGGCTTTGGTGCTCGAAAGGTAAATGTTTACCGCTCAGGAAGGTTCTTGTAGGATTTGCAGAGAGATTTGTTGTTCCAGGATTTCCACAACTGAGGTACCACCATTAATCACTTCAATGTCTCGCTGATGAAACTTGCCCCATCAAGATTCTCCAGATGGTAACCTCTTTCTTTCAGGCTATCACAGAGTTCCTATCTGTTCCTCTTATTTCAAGAGAAACATCAGACAGATAGCATTTTCAGCCATCCACTGCTCTGGAACTTTCTGTTTTCAACCAGCTCTTCTTGGTTTGTACTGTTTAGCTGCTTTCAGTGTCCCACACACTCTGGCTGAGAGAGCTTGTTGAACTTGTCTCACCTCTCTCTCTTTCTCTCCAACTGCAAACTCCCAGAAAGCCCTTGTGACTCTCTCACTTGCAAAAACCTCCACCTTCTTCAGCAAACAACAGGAGTCATCCTTCTGCTCCCATCTGTTGTCTTCGATAAACAAAACCCAGGAATGACCTTTCTGTGAACATTCTATAGGTACTTGCAAACAGCCAGTTTGTCTCCTCCAAAACAATGTCTATTCACTTCATGAAGTCACTTCAATTAGCACCTACTTGTAAAATGTGCATAACATTCTCCATAGATCCTGTAATGTTACTGAATTTGAATTCTTAGTATTTCAAATAAGATCTGTTTTAAAATGTGTGTATGTAAGTAATCCACTAATCTTACCAAATTCCTCCAATATTCCTCCATTACACTCTTCACTTGAGGAGGAGGATTCACCATGGGACCTGGCTTCTCCTCAAAAGTAGGTCTTTCTTTTCCTTCTGGCTTTCCTTCTTCCATCTTCTCTATAAGCTCTTCTGCCTATTTATCTTCCTTCGGTGGGATTATTTTTTTGCTTAATTGTTTATAAGTAATTCAGATGAATTTCAAACTTTTGTCTGCTTTTTTACCCCCATTTTTTCCCCCAGAGGAGCCATATTCTTTGTCCTGGTCCTATGTCATCAAGTGGCACCACCCCCCCCCCCCCCAGATCCCACAACTACCTTGATTACACTTCCTCACACCCTGTCAACCCACTAACTCTCACAATTACCTTAACTATGCTCCTCACACACCCTGTCAGCCCTCTAACTCCCACAACTACATTGGCTACACTTCTTCAAACCCTGTCCACTGAAAGGATTCTATTCCGTTTTCTCAATTGCTCTGTCTCTGTTGCATCTGTTCCTGAGATAAGGTCTTCCAGCCAAGATCTTCTGAAATGTCTGCCTTCTTCCACAAACGTGGCTTCCCCTCCACCACCATCAACTCCGCCCTCACCCACATCTCCTCCATTTCCCACTCATCTGCCCTGGCCCCCAGACACAACAAACAAAGAATCCCCCTTGTCCTCAACTACCACCCCACCAGCCTCCACATCCAACACATTATCCTCTGTAATTTCTGTCACTTACCACAAAATCCCACAAATGGACCCATCTTCCCCTCTCCTCCCTGCTTTGCCTTCTGTAGATACCACTCTCTATTCATCCTTCCCCATCAATTAACACACCTCCTCCCCCCACCCACCCACCATGGCACCTTCCCCTGTGGCTACAGGAAGTGCCACACTTTCACCCACATCTCCTCCCTCACCACAGTCTGGCGCCCCAAACAGGCCTTTCAAGTGAAGCAATACTTCACTTGTCTATCAGTAGGACTGAGTCACTGTATCCAGTGCTCCCTTTGTGGCCTTCTCTGTACCAGAGAGACTGGGAGATCACTTCGCTGAGCACCTTGCCTCTGTCCGCTCAAGTGACAGAGACCTCCCAGTAGTCAACCATTTCAGTTCAGTGTCACACTCCCACACCTATTTGTGGCCTTATTTACCAAAAACTTCCTATAAATTGGAGGTACAACACCTGATTTTCAGTCTGGGGACTCTCCAGCCAGATGGCATTAACATCAACTTGACTGGTTTCTGCTGTCTTCACCCCACCACCTTCCATCACTCCTCTTCCCCGCTCCCACCCCCAAACGCTGCCTCCCCATCCTTCCTTCTTGTTGCTGTTTCCTCCCTCCTTTCTCCACCTATTACCTCTTGCTTTTGCGATCACGCCTTTCCCCCCCCCCCCCCCCCCCCATTTTATTCTGACGCTGGTCTTAATGTTTCCCTTCCTTTAGAAAGGGTTTAAGTTTGAAACGTCGGTTATGTATTTTTACCGTTGCTATATAACAGATACTTTTTGACCAACCCCGGCCCGGCCCGGCCCAGTCCGGCCCCGGTCCAGCCCAGCCCAGCTCAGCCCGACCCCGGCCCAGCTCAGTTCAGTCTGACTTCACCACGGCGCAGCCCAGCTGAGACCGACTCGGCCCGATGCAACCAAGCCCAACACAATCTGACCTGACCCGATGCATCCAAACCCGGCCACCGTTGGAACCACCTCCGCTATGAACAACGGGGTTGGCCTCGGCCGCCGGAGAGAACTATGGTCACGCCCCTTGACGTTAGCATCGGAACGTTTGAGGAGGAGGGGGGTTGCGGTCGGGGGAAAGTAATTTGGGTCGGACTGGACAGGAGAGCTGTCGTGGACGGTACGTGACAATGGGAACAGGTCGGGGGAAAGTAATTTGGGTCGGACTGGACAGGAGAGCTGTCGTGGACGGTACGTGACAATGGGAACAGGTCGGTGTATGTGAGCCAGGCTGCCCCGGGGTGGGGTAGAGATGCAAGCTCCATCCCGGGCATGGAGAGAGAAGGTGGTGGGTTCAACTATTGAGGGCGGGGAGTGGGGTGCGTGCGGTCGGGGAGGGTGTGGGGTCAGGAGAAGGAACGGGTATGGGCAGTTCGTGCAAGGCACTCCTGCAGCTGTTCCCCTCAATGATAAGTATACTCTTTTGGATACAGGGGCGGGGAGTTGCTACCTGGTCTCTGGCACACAGTATCGCACTCTGGCTCAGAAGGGATGTGTAGAGCAAAAGAGAGGCATGGTGATTGGTGGCATCAGATTCGTCTCTGATCATGTCTAAGGCATTTCACTCTTTATTTTAGGGGGGTGGGAGGGTTGGACTAATTTTAAGTTAGACTATTAATATTGTGTTACAATTAACGGGGGGGGGGGTTATTTTGTGTAGTTTTCTGATGTTATATTGTAATCATACCTTTTTTAATTTTTTTTCTATTTTTCTTTAAATGTAAATCTCTATTGTATTCATGTTATAAAATTTTAAATAAAGTCTTCATGTCTAAGGCATTGTCAAAAAGAGTGAACTCAGTAGCTTGGAAGGAAACTAAAGAGCAGGACCTCAAGGGTAGTAATCACTGGGTTTGCTGTCTGTCCCATGCAAGCCTAGGAAGTTATGGCAGATGAAAATGTATCTGAAAGAGAGATCACGTGATGCAGTGTTTGGGAAAGGTTTCAGATGTATCCTTGGGATCTCCTCTTGGTAAGGTATGACCTGTACAAAAGGCACAGGATGCTCTTGAACTTGAGCAGGACCAAAATCCTTGCTTGCAGTTTTATTATAGATATTGGGCAGGATTTAAACCAGCTGGGGAGGTGGATGAGAACCAGAGTGTTACATCAGATGATGGAACAGTTGGTGTGAGGAAGGACAGACATTGGATGGAGCATAAATGCAGTCCATTGGATGGGTTCAAATATGTTACAGGAACATTCTCACACCTAGGATGCAGGAGGAGGGTAGATGGGTAACAGTTAATAGAGGGAAAGGAAATGGGCACCCTGTGGCTGTTCCCCTCAATAATAAGTATACGATTTTGGATGCTATAGGGAGGGGAGTGACCTACCAGGCACAAACCACGGAGCTCAGGTCTCTGGCACTGAGTCTGGTCCTGTGGCTAAGAAGGAAAGGGAAGAGAAGAGGAGAGGTGTAGTGATGGGGGATTTCATAGTTAGAGGGACAAATAAGAGGTTCTATGGAAGAGATTGAGTATCCCAGATGGTATGTTGCCTCCCTGGTGCCAGGGTCTGAGATATCTCAGATCAAGTTTATGGGATTTTCAGGAGGGAGGGTGAGTAGCCAGATGTCATAGTCCATATAGGGACAAATAACGTGGATAGAAAAGGTGAAGAGGTCCTCAGGGAGTCAGATGCTAAGTTGAAGGACAGGACCTCCAGGATTGTGATCTCAGGATTGCTACCCATATCATGAGGTTAGAAATAGGAGGATAATGCAGCTTAACATGTGGCTAAAGACATGGTGCAGGAGGGAGGGCTTCAGGTTTCTGAATCATTGGGATCTCTTCCAGGGAAGGTGGGACCTGTTCTGATGAGATGGTTTGCATCTGAACCAGAGGGGGACTAATATCCTTGTGGGAAAGTTTGCTAGTGAGTTAGTGAGTTTAAATTAGATTTGCAGGGGGATGGGAACTAGAGTGCCAGAACAGATAGAGGGGTGGGGGTGGGGGAGAAAGATGATGTGAAAATTGCATGCAGCGTTAAAATTCAACAGATTGCACATGATGGAAATTTTCTAAAGTGCATCTATTTCATTGCAAGGAATATTGTAGGAAAGGCAGATGAGTTTAGAGTGTGGATTGGCACATGGAATTATGACTTTGAATGTGATAGAACAGGGAGGGGGAATAAAAGTGGCTTTGCTCATCAGTAAAAATATCACAGCTGTGCTCAAGCAGGACAGACCAGAGGGCTCATCTACTGAGGCTATATGGGTGGAGCTGAGGAATGGGAAAGGTACAACCACACTCATGGGGTTGTATTATTGAACCGCCCAATAGTCAATGAGAATTGAAAGAGCAAATCTGTAGAGAGATAGCAGATAGCTGCAGGAAACAAGGCTATGATAGAAGGGGATTTTAATTTTCCACATATTGACTGACTCGCATACTGTAAAAGGGCTGGATGGCTTGGAGTTTGTCAAATGTGTTCAGGAAAGTTTTCTAAATCAATGTGTAGAGGTACCAAATCGAGAGAGTTATAATACTGGATCTCCTTTTAGAGAATGAGACAGGACAGTTGACAGAAGTATATGTAGGGGAACATTTTGGGTCCAGTGATCATAAAGCCATTAGTTTCGCTAATTATGGAGAAGGATTGGTCTGGGCCTTGGGTTGAGACTTTAAATTGGAGAAAGGCCAATTTTGAGGAAATGAGAAAGGATCTAGAGTGCGTGGATTGGGAAAAGTTGTTTTCAGGCAAGGATGTGTGAGGTCGGTGGAGGACCTTCAAAGGTGAAATTTTGAGAGTACAAAGTTTGTATGTTCCTGTCAGGATTAAAGGCAAGGTTAACAAGTATAGGGAACCTTGTTTTTGAGGGATAATGGGGATCTGGTTTTAAAGAAGAGAGAAGTGCATAACAGGTATAGACAACTTGGAGCAAATGAGGTACTTGAGGAGTATTAAAAAATACTGCAAGAAAAACTTGAGAGAAATCAGGAAGGTTAAAAAAAGACATGAGATTGCTTTGTCAGACAATGTGAAGGAAAATCCTAAGGGTTTCTAAATGTATGTTAAGAGCAAAAGGATAGTAATGGACAAAATTGGTCCCCTTGAAGATCAGAGTGGTTGGCTTTGTATGGAGCCAAAAGAGATGGAGAGATCTTAAATGTTTATTTTCATCAGTATTCACTCAGGAAATATGTAGTGTCATGGGAAGTAATTAAAACAAGCAGCAAGATCATGGAACTGATATAGACTAAAGAGGAGGAATTTCTTGCTGTCTAAAAGCAAATAAGGATGGATAAATCCCCAGGGCCTGACAAAATATTTTCTTGGACCTTGAGGGGAGCTAATGTAGAAATTGCAAGGGCTCTGGGTGAAATAATTAAAAAGCCCTTAGCCATGGTGTGGTGCCGGAGGATTGGAGGGTAGCTTGCATTGTATAAAAAAAGCTCCAAAAGTAACCCTGGAAATTATAGGCAGGTGAGCCTGATGTCAGTAGTAGGTAAATTACTGGAAAGGTGTTCTAAGAGATCTGATATACAATTATTTAAATGGCAGAAACTGATTAGGGATAATCCACATGACTTTGTGCGTGGTAGGTCATGTTTAACCAATCATAGAGTTTTTTGAGGAGGTTACCACAAAAGTTGATAAAGGTTGTGGATGTTGTCTATATGGATTTAAGCAAGGCCTTTGACAAGGTCCTACATGGGAGGTTAGTCAGGAAGGATCAGATACTCATTATTCATGGTGAAGTAGTAAACTGAATTCGACAATGGTTGGACAGGAGAATCCCAAGAGTAGTGGTGGATAATTGCTTTTAAATTTAAGAATTTGAATAGGTATGTGGATGGGAGAGGTATAGAAGGCTATGGACTGGGTGCAGAACAGTGAGACTAGAAGGGTTGAAGGGGCCTGTTTCTGTTCTGTAGTGTTCTATGTTTAATGCAAGAAATATAAAGAACTAGAGAATGAGTTGTGTGAGGGGTGATAGTGAAAATGTGTATGAGGAGTTGGAGGAGATTGTGGTGGGCCATCATGAATACTTTGCTTCATTATTCACCAGAGAAAACGGCCCTCAAAATTGTGAGGATGACTTGGGGTGGACTTAGATGCTGGAGCATGTTGACATTTATATTAAAAAAAAGAGGATTTGTTGGAGGTTTGGAATAGCATGAAAGTAGATAAGTCATCAGGACTGGACAAGATTTACCCAAGACTTCTTTGGGAAGTGAGTGAGGAGTTTACTGAGCCATTGATGATGATCTTTGCATTGTCACTGGGGTCAGAGGAAGTATTGGAGGACTGCAAATGTTGTTCCCCTGTTCAAGACCAGTGAGTTTTGCTTCAGTGGTGGGCAGGGTGTTGGAAAAGACCTGAGAGATGCAATTACAAGTATTTAGAGAGGCATCATCTGATTAGGGATAGTTAGCATGGCTTCTTCAGGGGAATGTCATGTCTCACAAGCCTGCTTGAATTCTTTGATCATGTAACAAAAAGCATTGAAGATAGAGCAGTGGACTTAATGTATATGCATTTCAGTAAGGCATTTAATAAGGTTCCCCATGAAAGGCTCATTCTGAAGGCATGGAATCCAAGGAGGTGTTGTATCGGTGGATACAGAATTGCTTGCCTAGAGAAAGCAGATGGTTGTGGTAGTTGGTTTGTTTTCTGCATGTAGTTCGGTGACCAGTGGTGTTCTGCAGGGAACTGCTTTGGAACCTCCCTCCTGTCTTGAGTAAACTTTTCCTCTCATTTTGTTCATTTTAGATTGGTCACAGTGTTTGAGCTACCGAAAGAAAATAGACACACACTCCGAGAGCAGTTCAGTTTATACAAATGTTTATTACAAATTCAAAAGCTGATTTCAAACTACAATATGCAAGCCCTTCCCAACTATACTTATCAATGCCTGGACTGGTCCCAACTGCCGAAGCAAGGCAACGACTGCACACTTGTAGTAGGTTGAAAGGGCGCCGGTAGCAGCTTCTCCACCTCCCCCGACCGGGACGTTGGCTGGACTCTAGAAGTTCTTCTTCTTGCTGAGAGATGTTGCCACCTCTCGGAGAGTCTCAAACTTCAGCTGGCTTCTATTACCCAAAAACTGCTTACCCAAGCACCTATTCCCAGCACAGCAAGAAAGAGAAGCGAGCAAGCTAGCATGCTAGGCTTCTATCGAATAACATCATTTTCAGCTTATCACTTTGAATACAATGGTTTATTTTGCATCAAGGCTAGGCCTCTGACAGTCTTTGACCAAAACAAGCAGGAAGATTAAATGTTCTTGGTACACAGATGTCCTTTCATCAGATAACTGCACCTCTGGCCCCTTGGTGGAATTTAGCTTATGTCTGCTGATTCTAAAAAACAAGCAGGTTCTCAGCCTTGCAGAAGCAAAGGCTGCAAAAGTAAAAAAACATGGTTAGAATCTTCCATTACACCTCCTCTTTGTGATATTTAAAAAAAATGAATGAGGAAGTAGAAAGGTATATCTGCAGCTGACATGAAGGTTGGTAGTGTTGTGGATAGTCTGTAAGGTTGCCAGTGATTACGAAGGGATGTTGATAAGATGCTGAGCTGGGCTGAGAAGTGGCAGATGGAGTTTGTCCCAGAAAGGTGCTATGGTTCAAATTTGAAGGCAGGGTACAATGTTATTGGGAGGACCCTGAGCAATATGGGTGAACTGTGACACTCAAAGCTGCTACACAAGTTGATAGTGTTGTTAAAGTGTATGGTGTGATTGCCATCATTAACTTTGGGATTGAGTTCAAGATCTGTGAGGTAATATTGCAGCTATAAAGTTCCTGGTTAGACCCCACTTAGAATCCTGTGATAATTTCTGGTCACCTCATTACAGGAAAGATGTGGATGCTACAGAGAGGTGCGGAGGATATTTTCAAGGATGCTTCTTGGATTGGAGAGCACACCTTATAAGGATAACTTGAGTAAACTTGGTCTTTTCTCCTTGGAGCGATGGAGGATGAGGGGGTGGCCTGATTGTGGTTAACAAGATGATGAGAGGCATTGATTGTGTGGAGGTCCAGAAGCTTTATCCCCTGGTTCTGAAATGGTGCTTTGGAGTAAGTACAGGGGTGTAATGGAAGATTTAAACCGTGTTTCGTACTTTTGCAGTCTTTGCAAGAACCTGCTTGTTGCATATGAATTAGTAGACATTATCTAAATTTACACTATGGGGCCCAGATGCATATGAATCAGTAGACATTATCCAACTTCCACCATGAGGCCCAGAGATGCAGGCAGTTGTCTTTTGTTGGTCGCAGACTGTCAGGAGACCTTGAAGATAATTAAATCATTTGTTCAAAGAGATAAGATCTAAAGTAAACAACTTTTGGGTAATATAAGCCATGGTCCCACTGCTGAAGTTTGAGACTCTCCAAGAGGTGACAACATCTCTCAGTAAGAAGAAGAACTTCAAGATTCCAACCAACGTTCCGGTCCGGGGAGGTGGAGAAGCTGCTACGGCGCCCAGACAACCTACTACAAGTATGCAGTCGTCGCCTCGCTTTGGCAGTTGGGACCAGTCCAGGCATTGATAAGTATAATTGGGAAGGGCTTGCATATTGTAGTGTGAATTCAGCTTTACATTTCGTAATAAAGCCTTGTATAAACTGAACTGCTCTCGGTGTGTGTGTGTGTCTATTTTCTTTCGGTAGCTCAAACACTGTGACCAATCTAAAACGAACAAAATGAGAGGTATAAATTTACCCAAGACAATTGGCGCTGCGAGCAGGGTTGGTCTCAAGATGTTTCGTCGAAAGAAAGAGGTGAGCCCTGAGCAGTTCTTGATTCCAGGATGGACTTCCAAAGATGATGGGTTTGGCATGTTGGCCAATACCCTGTCTTTGTTGGGACCACCCATTAGTTGGGATGAGAAGTTAGACCAATCAAGTGCACCTCTGGGAAAGTGGGTTGCCACTCTCCTTCGAGAAAGTAAATTTCCTGGTAAAAAGGGGATGCTGACGGACGGTTTTTGGCTGCTGGCCACAGCCTTACGCCACTCCGTTCAGCGTGAAGCAGAATTAGTTCAGCGAGAAGTAGAATCTCAGCGTAAGAGAGAGCAACTAGAGGAGGAGCTGGAAACCCTGTGACAACACTGTTCCATGATGAATGAGATTGTTTGCACCAGTCAGGACCGAGCCAAAGAATGGGAGGATGAGCATGTCCAAATGATCTGCCGTAATATTAAACTCCGGCAGCAGCTCTGCAGGTAAAGAAAGGCATGGAGTAGAACCCGATCCACATCGTATTCATGCTATGATGAGGAATGGCGACAATCCTGATGTAATTGATGAATGAGACGGGAATATCTGGAATGATGACCATGGTAATAATGCAGGATGTGCCTAACATACTGCCCTCTCCACCTGCTGTTCACGCCCGCCCCATAAGGCAGCAGACTTCCCAAACAGACGGAAGGGGGGATGATGTAAGGGCAGAGATTGAATGGATAGATATCCTGATCTCCCAAGCGGACCCAGGGGAAAATGCCCAAACCCCTACTTATGCTCAATGGCCCACCCCCTCTACAGGATGGCCTAGGCCTCGTCCTGTCCACTGGGCAAAGGATCGTGTGGGCCAAAGTGGGAGCAGAGGTCAAGAGCAGTCAATGATCCGTGACTTCTCTATAAAGGAGCTGGCTGCCATTGGAGATCGATTTAGGCAAAAGGCGGGAGAAACTCTGGCAGCCTGGCTCCTGTGTGTTTGGGAGCAAGGAGGGGGGTAATGTATATTTAACCCCTGAGGAATTGTTGGGATTAGGAACATTGACTACTGATATCCGGGTCTCTGCTGAGCTGTGGGGTAGAGGAAGAGAGGTGGATTACTTACTTGCCACTCTAGGGGACGCCCTGTTACGAGTATACCCATCACCAGTAGATTGGGATTTACATTTACAGAACAATTGGGGAACCCCAGAGGAGGGTATAGCAGTAATTCGTCAGCAGGCCCTGGCCTCTGCCTTGTATGCAGGGGGTTTGAGGCTGTGGGTACATGGGGGGAGCCCTGATGAAGAGATATTCACAGCTGGAATGCATACCAGATTGGTTCGTTCTGCCCAACCCACTGTATGGGGACTGGTTCTGTCCGAAACTAGCCTGCTAATTGGGCACCCTGTGTCTGAGGCGGTGCACGCCTTATCTGGGTTTCGAGAATTAGAGTTGGGAGGTAAAATCCACTCACGTACAACCCAGGTTAAATCAGACAAGGAGGATGAAAAGAGAGGGGCTGCTGCCAATAACGGACCAACAAGAAAGGACCTTGTTCTAACCTTGTTAAAGTTAGGCGTACCTAAAAGTGATATTGATGGGAAACCTACTGCAGTCCTTTATGCCCTTTATAAGAGAAAGGCAGGGGGAACATCTTCCCCAGCTGTTGATTCCTCCTGGCCCAGCTGTGCCTTCTGCTCCCACTGCTGCTCCCACTGAGCCAGCTTCTCTTGCTCCAGTTATCCATGATGAGATACAACAAATGGTTAAAAAGGCTCTTATGGATAATAGTGGCACGTGGGCCTGGAAGCCCCTGAACCCTACTAAAGCATGAGGGTCTGGGCAGGGCCCCCGTGTCTACTCCATTGAGACACGGCGGATACACGGGGACCCATGGCCCTACATACCGTTAACAGTCCATTGGGTTGCAGTTGGAAAGGGAAATAGTAAACATAGAAAAAAAATTAGCAATGAAGGAAGATACAACTAAAAGAAGAGAATTGGCGGATAAAAAAATAAAATATGAAACATTACAAACATACAAGGTGGAGAAGAATATAATGAAGACAAAACAGAAATATTATGAACTAGGTGAAAAAACACACAAAATCTTAGCATGGCAGCTTAAGACAGAGCAAACTAAGAAAATGGTATTGGCAACAAGGAAAAAAGACAAACAAATTACATATAATCCGAAAGAAATTAAGGAAAACTTCAGAGAATTCTATGAACAATTATACCGAACTGAAAACGAAGGGAAAGAAGGGAAAATAGATGAATTTTTGACTAAAATTGAACTACCAAAACTACAAATAGAGGAACAAAATAAATTAACAGAACCATTTGGAACAGTAGAAATACAAGAGATAATAAAAAAATTACCAAATAATAAGACACCAGGAGAGGATGGACTCCCAATAGAATTCTACAAAACATTTAAAGACCTATTAATACCGCCCCTCCTGGATGTAATCAACCAGATTGATGAGACACAAAACTTACCAGATTCATGTAAAACAGCAATAATTACAGTGATACTAAAACAAGGGAAAGATCCACTCTCACCAGCGTCATATAGACCAATATCTTTGCTAAACACAGATTATAAGATAATAGCTAAACTATTAGCAAACAGATTAGCAGAACAGGTACCGAAAATGGTAAATTTAGACCAAACTGGATTTATCAAAAAAAGACGCACAACAGACAATATTTGTAAATTTATTAACTGAATTCATGCAGTAGAAGGAAATAAAGCACCTGCAGTAGCAGTTGTTTAGACGCAGAGAAGGCCTTCGACAGAGTAGAATGGAATTATTTGTTCAAAGTATTGCAAAAATTCAGTTTACCGGAGAAGTATATTAATTGGATTAAAGCATTATATAAGGGACCGTTAGCGAAAGTGACAGTAAATGGACATGTATCAAAGCAATTTAACTTAAGCAGGTCAACGCGGCAGGGATGCCCACTATCACCGTTATTGTTTGTGCTAGCTATAGAACCACTAGCAGAATTGATAAGAATAGACAATAATATAAAAGGAATAAAAATAAAAGACAGGGAATATAAAATCAGTCTATTTGCGGATGATGTGATAGTGTACTTAACAGAACCAGAACTATCAATAAAAGAATTATATAAGAAATTGAAGGAATATGGAGAAGTGTCGGGATACAAGATAAACGTAAATAAAAGTAAAGCAATGCCTATGAATAACGCGGATTTCACAAAATTTAAGAAGGAATCCCCATTCAGATGGCAAATGCAGGCAATAAGATACCTAGGAGTACAAATAAACAAAAATCTAGGCCAATTATATAAACTCAATTACAATCCACTAATGAAAAAATTACAGGACGATTTAGAGCATTGGAAAGAGCTACCACTAACACTGATAGGAAGGATAAACTGTAATAAAATGAACATTTTTCCAAGGATACTATACTTATTTCAGGCATTGCCAATACAACTGACAGAAAAATTCTTCAAAGAGTTAAAGAAAATAATAAGGAAATTTTTATGGAGAGGGGGGAAACCGAGGATAGCACTAGATAAATTAACAGAATGGTATAAACAAGGAAGCTTACAATTGCCAAACTTCAAAAATTATTATAGAGCCGCACAATTAAGATACCTATCAGATTTTTATCAAACAAGGGAAAAACCAGACTGGACGAGATTAGAATTAGATAAAATAGGGGAAAAGATACCTGAACACATATTATATAAATGGGACGAAAAATTGGTACAACATAGAACTTCTCCAGTATTACACCATCTCCTCAATATTTGGAAAAAGATTCATGTAGAAAGAAATAAAACAAATTATCAATTACCAAAACTAATATTGACGCAAAATAAGCTACTCCCTTTTACAATAGACAACCTTTCCTTTAGAAAATGGGAAAAAAAAGGGATTAAAAGAATAGAAAATTGTTTTTCAGGAAGTAGATTCTTATCCTTTGAACAAATGAGAGATAAGTACAATATAACTGGAGATACAGCGCTGGCATATTACCAACTGAGATCCTACTTGAAGGATAAATTAGGAAGCAATTTGAGTTTACCAGAGGGAAGTAACCTTGAATATGTGATTACAGATACAATGTTAATCAAAAGATTTATAACAAATATGTATATTAAACTGCAAGAAAAGGAGAATAAGGAAACAAATGGTAAAACTAAACAAAAATGGGAACAAGATTTAAATATAAAGATAAAAAAGGAAACATGGGAGAAATTATGTTCTGGAACGATGAGAAACACAATAAATACGAGGCTACGTATGATACAATATAATTGGTTACACAGACTATACATTACACCGCAAAAGTTAAATAAATGGGACCCAACAGTATCTGATAGATGTTTTCGATGTAAAAAAGAAAGGGGAACAACAATTCATGCAATCTGGACATGTGAGAGAGTAGAAAAATTTTGGGATGATCTCAATCAGATATTAAATAAAATAACAGAAAACAATATACCAAAGAATCCAGAGATCTTTCTCCTAAGTAACATAAAAAATAAAGAATTTGGAATTGACTTGGAGGATGCACAAAAAAGATTTGTTAAGATAGCCCTAGCCGTAGCAAAAAAATGTATTATGTCAACCTGGAAATTGGAAGATAATTTGAAAATACAACAATGGTATATAGAAATGAATAAATGTATTCCATTAGAAAAAATAACATATAGTTTAAGAAATAATATTGAAATATTCGAACAAGTATGGGAGCCTTACATTAAATACAATAGCGAAAACCTACCGGGAACAAACATTACCTAAGTTGATGGAAGGAGAAGAGAAGAAAAGAATGGACTCAGTAGAATTTCTGGTGTATTTTTGTTGAATGACAACATTGTCTGACTGGCTTAATGCAACCTAGATTGTATACCTAAAATGGATGAGGGGGGGGGGTTGGGGGGGTGGCTTGGGAGGAGGGAGGGTGGGGGGGAGAAAAGGTCACTGTAGATGTGTGAAAAAGAAAAAGTGTATATCATGGCTAACGTGATTTATGGTGTGAAAAATAAAAAATGTAAAAAAAAAAGTCCATTGGGTTGGGGGTGATGACTGCCAATATTTGGCCTTGGTCGATACCGGTGCAGAGCACTCAGTGATTCTGGGTAACCCTGACCTCTGGACTGGACCATCATTTCAAATAGAGGGGATGGGAGGAGCGATCACCCTGGCGAAGGAAATAAAAGTCCACGCCACGGTGGGTGATGGCCCTTCCCCTATATGGTACAGGGGGAAAGCAAGAAGCAAGGTTTTCCCACAAAGAGTGGTGGATGTATGGAATGCACTGCTGGGAATGGTGATGGGGGCAGGTATAATAGGATCTTTTAAGAGACTATTAGATCGGTACATGGAACTGAGAAATATGGAAGATTATGCAGTTAATAGGTCAGCACATCACAAAAGGCTAAAAGGCCCTTACTGAACTGTACGTTATTGTGTTCTATTTTCTAATAATGGCCACAGACCTGGATCATGGATCAGTACATGGCATTACGATGTTGTGGCCATTACAGAGACTTGGCTGTCAAAAGGGCAGGATTGGCTGATGCCTGTTCCAGTGTTTAGATATTTCAGTACTGCTTTCAGGAACTAATTAGGAATAGTCAACTTGGCTTTGTGCATGGTAAGTCATGTTTAACTAGTTTTAGAATTTTAATTTGATGAGCTTGCCAGAAAAATTTATAAAGGAAAGTCTATGTTGTCTACATGGACTTTAGTAAGGCCTTGGACAGGGTCCTGCATGGGCGGTTGGTCAGGAAGATTCAGTTACTTGATATTCAGGATGAGGTAGTAAACCAGAATAAACATTGGCTTTGTGGGAGAAACCAGAGAATAATGGTAGATTATTGCCTCCTCTATAACTGGAGTCCTGTGATGAGCGGTGTGTCTCAGGATTCAGTGCTTGGTCTATTGTTGTTGATCTGGACCAACTGGAAAAATGGGCTAAAAGATGGCAGATTGAATTTGATGCAGACAAATGTGATGTGTTGAACTTTCGGAGGACTAACCAAGGAAGAACATTCACAGTAAACAGTAGGGCCCTGAAGAATTAAATACAGACATATTTAGACAGCACAGTAACAGGCTCTTCTGCCCATGAGCCTGTGCTCCCCCCCCCCCCCATTAGCCTACAACCCTGTATGTTTTTGAAGGGTCGGAGGAAACCAGAGCACCTGGAAGAAATCCACGCTGATGTGGGGAGAACGTACAAACTCATTATATAAAGCGGCACATTCAAACCTGGGTTGCCAATGCTGTAATAGAACTGCACTAACTGCTACACTAACCGTAGCACACAAGTGTGAGAAGCTGCACTTTTGAATTATTTGAATAAAGTTGTACTAGACATTGGTGAGGCCAAATTTGGTGTATTGTATAGTTTTGGACACCAAACTACAGGAAAGATATCAATAAGATAGAGTGCAGATAAGATTTATAAGGAGGTTAGGATAATATATATTGTTATGTAATATTGCACACAATGCCTTTTGTCTGCCATAAGGCAGACTTGAGGAATTAAGTAACAGGGAAGGTTAAATAGGTTAGGACTTTATTCCCCATAGCCTTGGAGAATGAGGAATTATGATGGCTATAGATGGAGTAAATGCAAGCAGGCTTTTTTGCACCGAGGTTAGATGAGGTTAGAACTAGAGGATGTGGGTTAAGTGAACAGGAAGGGAACTTCTCGCAGAGCGTGAAATGGGAGTGTGGAGCAAGCCATGAGGTGAAGTAGTGAATATGGGCTCGATTATAACATTTAGAAAATATTTGGATATGGGTAGGGAATGGAAGGCTATGGACTGGGTGCAGGTCAATGGAACCAGCCAGGCTAATATTTTGGCACAGGCTAGATGGGCTGAAGGGGCTGTTTCTGTGCTATAGTGTTCTATGATTCTCAGAGAAATGGGTGGGAGAGAGTGGCATTGCTAATCAGGGTTAGTATTACAGCTACAGAAAGGGACGATGTTGTGGAGGGATTGTCTACTGAGACAGTGTGGGTGGTAGTCAGAACCAGAAAGGGAACAGTCGCTCTTTTGGGAGTATTCTCTTGGCCCCCCAAATGACCACCGGGACACTGAAAAGCAGGTAAATAGGCAGATTTTGGATCAGTGCAGTGACAACAGGGTTGTTGTCGTGGAAGACTTCATTTTCCCTAATATTGACTGGTACCTCAAATTAAACAAGGAAGTCTTGAAACGTGAACGTCTACAGATTCTGGGGTACATACAACATCTACAGCTCTGCCCTCATCAACCTTCTTGGTAATTTCTTCAAAAGAACTCAATCAGATTAGTGTTCAACAGAATAAAAATGTTTTAAAAAAAAATTAATGAGGCATGACCTCCCATTCACAAAACCGTGCTGACGGTCTCTAATCAGCCTTTGTCCATTCACATACATGAATATCTTAAGAATGCTCTGTGTTAACTTACCAATCACCGATGTAAGGCTCACTGGCTTTTCCCTGCAGCTTTTCTTCAAGGCAAAACTTCCTGCACCTCATCTGTATTTAATGCAAGATAGAAAACAAGATAATAAATATCAATAGATAGATTCAAAAAATTAGTACAAAAAGTGTGATATTTCAATAGTGCAGACAGATCTTTTGGCCCTGGGGTAGTTTGTGATTAGGATAATACAGGGAGTAATACAACAGCCTGATAGCTGTTGGATAAAAACTGTTTTTGAACCTGAAAGGAGACAGCAAGAAGAGGTTGTGACTTGAGTGATGGGGGTCCTTTATGCTGCTGACTGCCATCTCAGTGTCTAAAGGGCTCCCCGTTATTCTAAATTTGTGCCCTGTATTTACAGAGTTCTAGATGTGGTCCCACCAATGTCATAGATAGTTTTGTATTCTGACCTCTTTGATAAGAGTTCAAATTCAACTAATAAAACAAAGGAGGAGGGAAAATATGAAATATGAAAGTAGGCTAGCAAATAATATCAGAGGATACAAAGCTTTGTCAAGTATGTAAAGAGCAAAAGAGGGATGAGAGTGGATATAGCACTATTAGAAAATGATGCTGGAGGAATAATAATGGGAGTCTAGAAGATGGCAGAGGAACTAAATGAGTATTTTCCACCAGTCTTCACTGTGGAAGACATTAACAGTGTACCAGATATTAAAGGGTATCAGGGAAGGGAAGTGAGTCCAGTTACTATTTTAAGGGAGAAGGTGTTCAGAAATCTGAATGGTCTAAGGCTGGACCAGTCTCCCAGACCAGATTGATTGCATTGCATCCTCAGTTTGAGATTTTGAGGCATTGGTTATGATCTTTCAGGATTCTGGTTTGGAAAATTGCAAATATCACCCCACTGTTCAAAGAGGGAAGGATTAGAAAGGAAATTACAGACTTGTTAGCCTGACATCAGTGTTTGGGAAGATGTTGGATTCAGTTGTCAAGGATGAGGTTATGGAGTATTTGGAGGCATTTGACAAGATAAGCCAAAGCCAACATGGTTTCCTTAAGGGAAAAACTTGCTTGACAAACCAATTTGAATGATTTGAAGAAGATTTGTTATGAGCCCAGAGGACCCCAAAACCCAGCAGCAACAAAAATTCACCAAGACCAATGGTTTCTTAAACAAAAGTTGTTTTTTTATTATCTTTAAGCATGAAAACAGGATCAAACTCTAACTCATTACAATGAACTTACTTAACCCCCTAAGCGTGCGTGTATGTAATGTGTGTGTAAGTTTAGAAAGGTTCTTTGATTCACAGTCCAATCTCACTTCTCATTCCTCCAAGTTCACTGGTTGCAGGCAATTCTTATAGTGCACAGAATTTAACATTTATAAATTTCATCAGGCTCTGGTGATTGAAAGGTAAATGGTTACCGCTCAGGAAGGTTCTTGTCAGTTTTCAGAGAGAGATTTGTTGTTCGCTGAACACAAACTTATTTCTTCTAATCAGCCATGTCAGTGACTTGCCAAAGAAACTTGCCCCCTCAGAGTTTTCCAGATGATGACCTCTTTCTTTCAGGTCACTACAGTGTTCCTTTTTGTTTCTCTTATTTCAAGTGAAATATTAGGCAGCCAGTCCTCTCGACTTGTATGACCACAAGGGCTTTGACCAGGCTGAACTAAGCAGTCACAACCCATCTTCAAAATGGGGTTTTTCCACAAGCTTGCCAGCTGTCCTGTTCCAGCCCCAGCTGCTGCTGCTGAACTGTAGAACTGAATTCTCTCTCTCTGTGGAAACAAAAATCTGTTTTACTCTCTCTACTTGCAAAACCACATGATCCTCTTAGAACAGCAAACTTCCTCAGGCAGCCTGTGGCTCCAGACCTAATCCTCCAAGTTCTTTCATCTGTTGCTTTATAGGCACTCCCCAAAGCTTTTGCAAAGGCACTCGGAGTTGGCCTGTCTGGCTTGAGAAGAGCTCCAGTATTTTAAATGAGATTTGTTTTGAAGTGTTTGTATGAGACCTACACTTAAAAAAAACCTGCCACAATTTATCTCCTTTAAAATATATCTATATACATATAAAATACAACATAATCTGTCACAGATTCAAGATTCAGTTTATTATCATATCAATAAAACAGTGTTATATTTCTGTTTGTCTGCTGCAAGGTAGACAGATTTGCCACTGGCAGTAATTACCTAAGTGACAAGCAGGCTGGATGTTGTGTATTTGGATTTTCAGAAGGCCTTTGACAAGGTGCCACACATGAGACTACTTAATATGATAAGAGCCCATGGTATAACGGGAAACATACTAGTGTGGGTAGAGCATTGGCTGATTGGCAAGATGCAGAGAGTCAGAATACAGGTATATTCTGGTTGGCTGCAGTTGATAATGGCATTTCACAGGGGTTGATGTTGGGGCTGCTTCTTTTCATGTTATAGATTAATGATTTGGATTATGGGATGGATGGCTTTGTGGCCAAGTTTGCAGTTGGTACGAAGGTAGGTGAGGTGGGGAAGCAGGTAGTGTTGAGGAAACAGGGAAGCTGCCGAAGGACTTAGATTAGGAGTAAAAAATGCTGGAGTAACTCAGCAGATCAAACAGTGTCCTTTATATAGCAAAGATAAAGAAAGCAAACCAACATTTCGGACTTGATCCCTTCATCAAGGTATCAGTCAAGACAGGTTAGGAGATGGGCAGAGAAGTAGTAAATGAAATACAATGTCAGAAATGTCATGCACTTTAGTATTAAAAAAATAAATGGGGAGAAAATTGAAATTACCCAGATGCAAAGGGACCTGGGAATCCTCATACAGGATCAGTGAAGGTAAACTTGCATGTTGAGTTGGTGTTGAAGAAGACAAATGCAATGCTGGCATCCATTTCAAGAGGAATAGAATATAAAAGTCGTGAGGTGATGTGGAGGTTTTACAAAGTACACTGGTGAGACCTCACTTGGAGTATCCTCATTTAAGAGAGGATGTGCTGACATTGGACAGGATTCAAAGGAGGTTCACAATGATTATTCCAGGAATGAACATATTATCATATGATGAGTGTTTGACAACTCTTGGCCTGTATTCATTGGAATTTAGGAGAATGGATTGGTGTGGGTGGGGGGGGAAGGAGAGTCTCATTGGAACATTTTGAAGGTTGAAAGGCCTGGAGAGAGCAGATGTAGAAAGGTTGTTTCTCATTATGGGGAGAAGGCTGGAGTGGGAAAATGGTTAGCTCATGATTAAATGATGGGCAGACTTGATGGGCTGAATAACCTATTTCTGCATCAATGTCTTGTGGTCTTATTTATCATTTAATTGTGCAACTAGATGAAACAGTGTTCTCAGGTCCTCAGTGCAACATACTGCAAACATGCATACAGACATAATACATATGCAGACAAATTATACACGTGTACAGTACTTGTATACAACATTAAATGAATATTATTAAATAAATAGTTTTTTTCTTTGGCTTGGCTTCACAGACGAAGATTTATGGAGGGGTAATGTCCACGTCAGCTGCAGGCTCGTTTGTGGCTGACAAGTCCGATGCGGGACAGGCAAACGCGGTTGCAGGGGAAAATTGGTTGGTTGGGGTTGGGTGTTGGGTTTTTCCTCCTTTGTCTTTTGTCAGTGAGGTGGGCTCTGCGGTCTTCTTCCAAGGAGGTTGCTGCCCGCCGAACTGTGAGGCGCCAAGATGCCCTTGTGCTGCAAGCACTCCGGACAGCCACTCAAAAGTGGGACCATCCCTAACTGTCCCAGTGAGCTCCTTTTCCTGGGATTCCTGACTCAGATGGTCTAGAAGCAGTCTTACCTCTTCATCAGACCAGTTACAAGCCTTTTTTGGAGCAATTGTTCAAATGCACTGTTTTCTTGCACTGCTAAAACAAAACAACTGAATCTGCACTAGGCTACCTGCACAATGTGCTTCAAGATTTGCGCCAGGCGTCTCAGGCTGACGACGTCACTGCCAAGTCAGCAGCCTGATCCTTTAACATCCGCTTTCAGCCAGCTGCATTCAGGTGGCTGGGGGAGCCGCTGAGCTGATTATCCCTCTCGGAGGAGGGTTACGTAGCTCACCTCAAGAGCGCCTCCTGCACATCCAGGTGGCCTCAAAACAGCTACATATTGCCTAAACATGCGGCTTTATATGCGGGGCAATTGGCCACCTGCAAGTGCCTAAAGAGAAAAGGAAAAATGGGGATAGGGAAAAGTGGGGAGGCTAATGGAAATTGGAGGTCTATATTAATGCCATCCAGTTTGCGGGGGACAGCTGGGGGAAATATGAGATGTTGTTCCTCCAAGTTGTGTGTGGTTTCACTCCGGCAGTGCATGTTGGCATGGGAATGGGACCGCAAAGTGAAATGGATTGCCACTGGGAGTCCCTATTATTGCTGTTGTTAGAGCTAAGGTGCTGAACGAAGTGAATTCCCAGTCTGTGTTCAGTCTCTCTGATGTAGAAGAGTGCATAACAGGAGCACTGGATGCAGTGGATGACTCCTGTGTTATCACAAGTGAAGTGTCTTCTTTCTTTGGCTTGGCTTCGCGGACGAAGATTTACGGAGGGGGTAAGTGTCCACGTCAGCTGCAGGCTCGTTTGTGGCTGACAAGTCCGATGCGAGACAGGCAGACACGGTTGCAGCGGTTGCAGGGGAAAATTGGTTGGTTGGGGTTGGGTGTTGGGTTTTTCCTCCTGTGCCTTTTGTCAGTGAGGTGGGCTCTGCGGTCTTCTTCAAAGGAGGTTGCTGCCCGCCGAACTGTGAGGCGCCAAGATGCACGGTTTGAGGCGATATCAGCCCACTGGCGGTGGTCAATGGGGTAGGCACCAAGAGATTTCTTTAGGCAGTCCTTGTACCTTTTCTTTGGTGCACCTTTGTCACGGTGGCCAGTGGAGAGCTCGCCATATAACACGATCTTGGGAAGGCGATGGTCCTCCATTCTGGAGACGTGACCCACCCAGCGCAGCTGGATCTTCAGCAGCGTGGACTCGATGCTGTCGACCTCTGCCATCTCGAGTACTTCGACGTTAGGGATGAAAGCGCTCCAATGAATGTTGAGGATGGAGCGGAGACAACACTGGTGGAAGCATTCTAGGAGCCGTAGGTGATGCCGGTAGAGGACCCATGATTCGGAGCCGAACAGGAGTCTGGGTATGACAATGGCTCTGTATATGCTAATCTTTGTGAGGTTTTTCAGTTGGTTGTTTTTCCAGAATCTTTTGTGTAGTCTTCCAAAGGCGCTATTTGCCTTGGCGAGTCTGTTATCTATCTCGTTGTCGATCCTTGCATCGGATGAAATGGTGCAGCCGAGATAGGTAAACTGGTTGACCGTTTTGGGTTTTGTGTGCCCGATGGAGATGTGGGGGGGCTGGTAGTCATGGTGGGGAGCTGGCTGATGGAGGACCTCAGTTTTCTTCAGGCTGACTTCTAGGCCAAACATTTTGGCAGTTTCCGCAAAACAGGACGTCAAGCGCTGAAGAGCTGGCTCTGAATGGGCAACTAAAGCGGCATCGTCTGCAAAGAGTAGTTCACGGACAAGTTTCTCTTGTGTCTTGGTGTGAGCTTGCAGGTGCCTCAGATTGAAGAGACTGCCATCCGTGTGGTACCGGATGTAAACAGCGTCTTCATTGTTGGGGTCTTTCATGGCTTGGTTCAGCATCATGCTGAAGAAGATTGAAAAGAGGATTGGTGCGAGAACACAGCCTTGCTTCATGCCATTGTTAATGGAGAAGGGTTCAGAGAGCTCATTGCTGTATCTGTAGATGTGCTGGTAAAGGAGGATATTGAATCCAACTTGGTGACACTGCCAGAGCTGCTGTAACGGCAGCGCTGCTGCTGGTGCGGACCTGCGGGGATCAAGGAATGGTGATACAGCATTTCTGCAGGGACCAACCACCCAGTCAACTGCCATCAGCTTGGCACAGGCTTTAAACAGCCTGTTAAAGGAGGCAACGGTAGTTTTATTTCAAATCTTGCAACCACAGGGTCTGCGTCCAATATGGTGGTTTCTCTGATTGGCAGCAGGCACGAGGGGCTGCAGATACCAGGGGAACAGGATTGGCACAGAGCACTGGAAATCAGGGAGACCAACCCCATCTGAGAAGGAGAAGCGTGTGGATAGTGACCACAGCCGTGGATCGGTGAGGGGACTCTGCGGCTGAAAGTCCATGTGGCGGGCTGCTGGCAACTTGAGGCAAGGAACCCATATTTGCGGTCCCATTCCCATGCTGGAAAATGCTGTTGGGAGATTTGCGCTGGGCTGCGGCCTGTTGGAGACTGGCTTAAAACCAACTGAAGGGGTACCAAGTATCAGAACTGGGACGCGAAGGGGTGCTGAAGGGTCCCTGACCATGTTAGAGGTTTGGATCTGGAGGTTGAGTTGCCAATTGTTTGGACTGGATTCTGTGTGGCTGCAGAAGTGCTGGAGATGAATCTACAAACACTCAGTGACTCTGGGGAGACTCTCTTTTGCTTCTTTTTCTTTGACTGTAAGAGGCCCTTCAGGCAATTTCTGCCGATGATGAATCTGTCTGCCTTACAGCAGGCAAAAATAATTTTATTGGTTTATTACAATGACACTGAATTTTGAATATTTGGGTGAGGGCTGAGTTGATAATAGGAGTGGGGAAACTAGTCGACCGCTACAAAGAAACACTCATACGCAGTGTGGCAGGTTAAGCTCACTCCTTTATTAGGGCTGGAAAGGCTGCTTTTATACTGTTCAAGTTCCCGCCGTTTTTGCTGATTGACTGAGTCAGCCACATGAATAACAATAGTGGGCGGGAACAGCCTTTCTTCCCCAGCCTGTGAGTTAGCTAGGCAGCTTGACCAATGCCATTCCCCCGCCAGTTTGTTGTCCTGGGAGTCGCTTCAGCAATCTCTGTCCACATCTGCTGCTGCGCGATGTGCCGGCCCGATCTCTGCAATTGCAGGCTGCTACAAAACCACTTTTTTTTGAAGAAGGAGACCATCTATGATGATCTGGCATGGAAGACCTCATCGTGGGTGCAGATGTGTCAGAGAGGGAGGAATTGAGAGAAAGGAATGGAATCCTTACAGGGAACTGGGTGTATGAGACAGAGTCGAGGTAAGTGTGGGAGCTGGTGGGTTTGTAGAAAATATCTGTCAAGTGATTGTTTCCAAGATGGAGACAGAGAAATTGAGAAAGGAGGCAGTGGCAGTGTTGCCAGAGATGGACCAAGTGAATTTGAGGTCAGGGTGCAAGTTGGCAGCAAAGTGGTTAAAGTGCTCATCATGGGTGATTTGGCAACACCAAAGTAGTAGTCACTGATGTGGAGGAAGAATTGAGGCTTCTCGTGTGGATTGTTTCACGTAGCCAACAAAAAGGCAGACATAGACAGGGCCCAGGTGAGTACCTCTTTGAGTTTGAGAAAGTGTGATGAGTCAAAGAGAAGTTATTGAGGATGAGGACAAGTTGTGCCTTGCCTGAGGAGGATGGTGGTAGAGGGAGACTGGTTTGGTCTGTTCTCGAGGAAGAGACAAAGGGCTCTGAGGCCTTTGGTGTGAGGATTGGATGTCCATCATGAAAATAAGTTGGTCGAGTTCCTTTCCATTTCTTTTCCCCTTCCTCAAGCCTACATTAAGCTTTCTGGTCTTGATGACATTGAGTATGAGATTGTTGTTAATACACCATTCAGCCAAGTTTTCAATCTCCCTTCTGATCTTCACTTAAGTTTACATATTTGAAGTATTCATGGGTTTTTGAAAGGAGGAATTAATTCCTTTTAAAATGCCATGTGCATATTGCATTAATAGTTTGCATTTTAGGCTGCAACCTGACAGATTTGTATCCACTTCTGTTTATTTTCAGGAATTCTTCTAAAATCATGGAAAAAGACAGGAACAAGAAGAAGCTGCGGGTCTGTGTTGCCACGTGCAACCGGGCAGATTATTCCAAGCTTGCCCCAATCATGTTTGGCATCAAAGAACAATTTGATGGTTTTGACCTAAAAGTTGTTGTTTTAGGATCTCATTTAATTGATGACTATGGGTGAGTATAAATACATCTGATGAAAATCTAGCTGTTCTGACTTTAGCGGATTTTTCCTGTAACTGCTGACAAATGATCAATGGAAAATACTTAGAAGCATCTCATTCAGAATGGAGTAAGCATGCTAAGGCACTACTGTATTTAAAAGAGCACTTTGAGAAATGGGCTTGATGTAGGAAACACCATTGGATGTTGCTGGTATTTCTTTTATTCCAAAGAAAGATCAGCCAGTTCAGCTTTTGTTGGCTTTTTGGATATTTAAAAAAAAAATTTACCGCACTATAGAAGCCGATTCAAACCATTTTAACCCATGCTGCCCAATTACATCCAAATGAACTTACAACCCCGTATGTTTTGGATGGTGGGAGGAAATCAGAGGACCCAGAGAAGACCCTTGCAGACATGGGGAGAATGTACAAATCTGCTGGATTTGAACCAGAGTCGCTGGTACTGTAATAGTGTCGCTCTAACCGTGCCATTCTTATGTATGTATTTTATTTATTCATGTAAATCACCAAGCTGAAAGAATGCATTAAGCTCGAGGTGCATTATTAAGCAATGCTATTTCTGTATCTTACTTATGAATAAAATGTGTTACATGTTATTTAAATGTAGAAATCCTATTTGGCAGCCGTATAGTAGAACTTTGATCCACTATTCAACCATTTAGTTTGACATCTGGCTTACCAAGTAAGGTTTCCCATGCTCCCTGCTCATGCTGGGGATTTGCAGGTCTCTACGCTCCCCTCGACTTCCTGAAAACTACATGGTAAGCAAATAGCGGGTGAAAAGGTTAATCATGACAATGATCAAATTAGGGTTTCACTATCTTAACATATAGGAAAAACAAAAACATTGTCCCGGTAAGGGCCTCCGTAGCTGCAATAACTCTTCTTTCTCTGATATCTGTCCGAATAGCCATCATGTTCTCCTTGGTTGTACCATCCTCCACCACCTTTGCTGCTCCTCTCCTCCAATAACCTTTGCCTCTCCTGCAGGTGCGGTAACCACCACCTCCTTGGCCTCTGCCATAGACACAACCACTTCTCATGGAGCAAGCTGTCTGAGAATGTGATAGAACTGAGTACAGCAGTAATGTTCAAAAGACATTTGGGCAGGTACATTAGATAGGAAAGAATAGAGTGATGTGGGACAAATGCAGGCAAATGGGACTAGTTTTGTTCGACACTTGGTGCATGGACAAGTTATGACAGGCATGTTTTTGGCTGTCAAACTCCATGATTCTATGGCACTGAGTATGCCTTCTGAGGAAAGCGGCTGAAAAGCAAATAGTATGTGATCAGATCAGTCATACAAACCTCGTGAACGCAACATGGGGAATGGACGTGGAAATGTGCTGGCATAGAGCTAGGAAAATAGATGGGTTTTACAAACCACTCAATGTGAAATGAGTTCATACAGCTTGGAATCAGGCCACTTGACTCAACACATCCTTGCCAACCAAGCAAGTCCCATTTGGCCCACATCTCCCTGAACCTTTTCTATCCATGTATCTGTCTAAATGTTTTTTTGAATGTTACAATGTCCTTGGATCTGCCACTTCCAAGTCTAAGTTTATTATCATCCAACTGTTCACATACAACCCGACAAAACAGCAATTCTCCAGACCACTGGGCACATACATACACAGTACATACTGTGCTCTATGTGATTTTTTTGGACAAAGACTTTTTCTCCTTATTTTCCCCTATGCTCCACAGTTTTAAATTTGTAATCAAAACAATTTACGTGTAATTAAAGTGCACATTCCAGATCTTATTCAAGATTATTTGTATACATTTTGGATTGACGATATATAAATTACAGTTCTTTTTATACAAATTCCCCTTATTTCAGGGCACCATGATGTTTGGGACATTTGTATTTGTAAGTACTCAGGTATGTTTGATACTTCATTTGTGCAGCGATAAGAGAGCTAGGCTTGCTTCTGAGCTTTTGATCACCTTTGGAGTCTGTGGTTGCCATTTTTCAACGTGAGGACCAGAGTTGTGGCAATGAAAGTCAAAGATGTCATTATGAGGCTGACAAACAAGAATAAAACAGTAAGAGATGTCGCCTAAACCTTATGATTACCAAAATCAACAGTTTGGAACATCGTTGAGAAGAAAGAGTGTACTGGTGAGCTCAGTAATCACAAAGGGACTGGTAGGCCAAGGAAGATCTCCACTGCTGAGGAGAGAAGAATTCTCATCCAAATGACAAAAAAAATCCCCAAACACCTGTCTGACAGATCAAAAACACTATTCAGGAGGCAGGAGTGGATATGTCAATGACTACTGTCCACAGAAGATTTCAAGAACAGAAATACAGAAGCTACACTGCAAGATGCAAATCATGGCAAAGGTGGTATGATCTAGATCTTGGACAGTTCTTTTATTGTTCCACGCTTTGATCTTGTTATGACTCAGGTACAAGTTGATCTTGGTGTCATCTGCCCACAAGACCTTTTTCCAGAATTCTGCAGGCTCTTTTAAATACTTCTTAACAAACTGAAATCTGGCCATCCTTTCTGTGATAAACTAGTGGTTTGCATCTTGCAGTGTAGCCTCTATTTCTTTTCATGCAGTATTCTGCAGGCACTAGTCATTGAAATATTCACATCTGCCTCCTGAAGAGTGTTTCTGATCTGTCAGACAGCCATTTGGGGATTTTTCTTCATTATGATGAGATTTCTTCTGTCATCAGCAGTGGAGGGTCTTCCTTGAAATACTAGCCCCTTTGTGATTACTGAGCTCACCATTACAGTCTTTCTTTTTAATGATGGTCTAAACCAACGGTTTTCAAACTGCCGGCTAAACTCAAATTCCACCTTAAGCAATCCCTATGCCATAAGTACTCTGTGAGTAAGGGATTGTGTATGAGTGGGAAGGGAAGGTTGAGAACCATAGCTCTAGACCCAATTGTTACTGAAGTATTTGGCTTGAGAAAAATTGTCATTGGCCCATTTCCTTTGGAGTTATGAAACCTTGCACATAATGAGTCAATTAGGTATGATTGAAACAAAGATTTTCAAACTTTTTCTTCCCACTCACATACCACCTTAAGCAATCCCTTACTAAGCATGGAGCACTTACGGAATAGGAATTGTTTAAGGTGGAATGTGAGTTTGGGGGGGGTGGGAGAGGGCAACTTGAAAACCACTGTTCCAAACTTTGGTAATCCTAAGGTTTGGGTGATATTTCTTACTCTTTTATTCTTGTTTTTCGCCTCTTAATGGCTTCTTTGACTTTCATTGGCACAACTCTGGACATCATGATGAAAAATGGCAACTCCAGACTCCAAAGGTGATCAAAGCTTAGAAGCAAACCTAGCTCTCTTATCCCTGCACCAATTAAGCAATTAAACATACCTGAATACTCACAAACACCTATGAAGCCAAATGTCTCAAACATTATGGTGCCCTGAAATGAGGGAACTATGCATAAAAAGTGCAGTAATTTCTACATGGTCAAACCAAAATATATACAAATAACCTTGAATAAAATCTGGAATGAGCACTTTAATTACATGCGAATTGTTTGATTACAACTGTGGAGCCCAGGGGCAAATGAAAGAAAAAAAAGTGTCTTTGTCCCAAATATTATGGAGGGCACTATATATATATATATATATATATATACATATAAAGATGTAATTTAAATATATAAAAATATATTATGGGATAACTTGCTGTTCATCAATCTCACTGCCTTTGGGACGAAACTGTTTCCCAGCCTGGCAACCATGATGCTCCTGTACCACCTCCCTGGTGGTAGTCGGTCAAAGATACTGTGTGCTGGATAGAAAAGATCCTCAATGATTCTTTGAGCCTTATTTTTTTAAATTTTTAAAATTTTTCACACTATGAACCATACTGACCAAAATACACACAAACATTTCCCTCTTGAATATACACAGTGTCATTCTCTCCCCTTTTCCCCCCTCCCTTCCCCCCCCTCCTTCACCCCCCCCCCACTCACTCAACGTTCAACCTATATGATACATTAAACCCATTAAACAATGTCATCACACAATGAAAATAAACAAGAAATTTGTGTCTTCTACTTTTACATACTGGGTCAGTTCATTTCGTCTTCTCCTTCTGTCATTTTAGGTGGTGGAGGTCCGCGGTAGGACTTCTCTGTTGTGTTCCATGTACGGTTGATTCTTTGAGCCCTTTTTAAGCAAGCACCTGGTAAATGTCATCAATAGGGAAAAGGGAGACCCCAGTTATCTTGGTAATTTTGATGATTCTCAGTATTGACTTCTGCTCTCTGGAGCACACTCCTCATATTCAGCACCTTGTATGTGAAGAAGGTATGCCTCAGGTCCCTTGTATATCTATCCCTTCTCACCTTAAATCTGGGCCCTCTAGTTTTAGATTCCTCTTTCCTGGGAAAATTTGTAAGACCTGATTTATGCCCCCGTAATTTTATAAATTTCCATAAAGTCCCACTTGACTTCCTACACAGAGAGAAAAGTCCCATCTATCCGGCCTCTCCTTGTAACTCAAGCTCTCTAGTTCCTTTAAAGACCTGGTGAATTATTTTCTACAACCTTTCCACTCAATTACCTCTTTCTGACAGCTGGATGACCAAAAGTGCATATCATACTCCAAGTGTGGTCTCACTCACGTTTTGTATAGTTTAAACTTCAGTGGGCTTTGAACAAGCAACTGAGCCATAAGATATAGGAACAGAAATAGGCTATTCAGCCCAATAAGTCTGCCCTGTCATTTAATCATGAGCTGATCTATTTTCACACTCAGCCCTACTGCCCAGCCTTCTCTTCATAACATGTAGTTGATGACTACATTGGTGCTGCCTCATGCACCCGTTATGAGCTTGTCAACTTTATTCACTTTGCTGCTAGCTTTCACCCTGACCTCAAATTCACTTGATCTATCTCCAGTGATACTTCCCTTTCTTGATCTCCATCTCAGGAGACAAACTTTATAAAGACATTTTTTACAAACCTATCAACTCCCACAACTATCTTCATTACACTTCTCACCCAGTCCCCTGTAAGGATTCTATTCCTTTCTCTCAGTTCCTCTGTCTCTAACTCAACTGCTCCCAAGCTGAGGTCTTCCAATCTAGGTCATCTGAGGTCTCCTCCTTCAAAAAACGTGACTTCCCCTCTAATGCCATCAACTTAGCCCTTACCCGCATTCCTCCATTTCCCACATAACTGCCCCTAGATGCAACAATAGCAGGATTCCCCTGGTCCTAACCTACCACCCCACCTCCGCATCCAAAGTATTATCCTCCGCAATTTACGTCACTTACAATATGCTCTCGTTGTTGCCTCTACATTGGTAGAGGCAACAATTTCACTGAGCACCTTTGCTGTGACTTTTCTCCCTGTGTAGGAAGTCAAGTGGGACTTTATGGAAATTTATAAAATTACGGGGGCATAAATCAGGTCTTACAAATTTTCCCAGGATAGAGGAATCTAAAACTAGAGGGCCCAGATTTAAGGTGAGAAGGGATAGATATACAAGGGACCTGAGGCGTACCTTCTTCACATACAAGGTGCTGAATATGAGGAGTGTGCAAACCAGAATCTCCCAGTAGCCAACCATTTAAGTTTTGTGCCCCACTCACACACCGACATCTGTCCATGGCCTCTTGCACTGCCAAACCAGCAGCACCTATATATTGGAGGAGCAACACCTAATATTTAATCTGGACACTCTCCAACCAGATAGCATTAACATCGACCTCTGATATCTCCAACTCTGCCCCATCCCTCTGTCTCCTTTCCTTCAGCTCTCCACCCCTTTCCCTCTCCATTCACAGAGCCATTCTCCCTCTTCCCCCTGTTTGCTGTTGCGCCCTCCCTCCCTTTTGCATGTAGGCCGGTTCTCCTTCTCTACCCTCTCACCATTATTTCAGGTGCCTACCAACATTTTGTTTATACCTTGATGAAGGGCTCAAGTCCAAAATGTTGATTATGTATCTTTTGCTATATAAAGAACACTGTTTGACCTGCTAAGTTTCTCCAGCATTGTGTTCTTACTTCAATCACGGTACCTGAAAATTTTGTGTTTTACTCTCTTCTCCCTATAAGCTTTGATGCCCTGGCCAAGGATCTGGCTTCTACAACTGCCTGTGACAACAAATTCCACAGATTTACCCCTTGCTGACTAAAGATTTGCCTCCACATCTCTGTTTGAAGCCAACACGCTTCAATCCTGAAGTTATGCCGTCTTGTCCTAGACTCTCCCATTTTGGGAAAAAATATTTCTACACATCTACTCTGTCCATGCCTTTCAACATTCAAAATGTTACAATGAGTTTTGCCCTCATTCTCCTAAATTCCAATATCCACGGGCCAAGAGCTATTAAACACTCCTTGAATGATAACCTTTTTTGTTCCCAGAATCATCCTAGTGGACCTCTTCTGAACCCTCTCCAATGTCAGCACATCCTTTCTTCCTTACACTTAAAGGTCAGCCTGCCATATAATATTACAGCACAGAAATCAGGCCCTTCATTTCTTCTAGTCTGTGCTGAACTATTATTCTCTCTGGTCCCACTGACCTGCACCCTTCCATGTATCTGTCCAAACTTTTCTTAAATGTTAAAATTGAGCTCACATTCACTAATTCAGCTGGATTCTATGAGTAAAAAAGATCCCCCAAATGTTACTTCTAAACCTCTTCCCTTTTATCCTTAGCCTTTGTCCTCTGGTTTAAATCTCACCTAAGTCTACTTGCATTCATTCAATCTATAACTATCGTAATTTTAAATACCTCTGTCAAATCTCTCCTCATTCTTCTACGCTCCAGGGAATAAAGTCCTAACCTGTTCAACCTTTCCCTGTAACTCAGTTCCTCAAGTCCCATCAACGTCCTCATAATTTTCTCTGCACTCTTTCAATTTAATTGATATTTTTCCTGTAGTTAGATGCCAAAACTGCACACAATACTCCAAATTTGGCCTCACCAATGTCCTATACAACTTTACCATAACATCACAACTCCTATTCTCAGTACTTTGATTTATGGAGGCTGATATTCCAAAGGCTCTCTTTACAACCCTATCCACCTGTGATGCCACTTTCAGAGAATTGTGTATCTGAATTCCCTCTGTTCTACCATTTACTATGTATGTCCTCTCTTGGTTTGTCCATCCAAACTGCAACACCTCACACGTGTCTGTATTAAATTCCATCTGCCATTTTGCAGCCCATTTTTCAAGCTGGTTCAGATCTCTCTGCAAGCTTTGAAAGCCATCCTCACTGTCCACTACACCTGCAACCTTTATGTCATCTATCACCAAATTATTTTTTTTCTTTCAGAAATACATACCGAATGATTGAACAAGATGATTTTGACATCAACACAAGATTACACACGATTGTCCGCGGTGAAGATGAGGCAGCCATGGTGGAGTCAGTAGGCCTGGCACTGGTGAAGTTGCCGGATGTATTGAACCGATTGAAGCCAGATGTGATGATTGTTCATGGAGACAGGTTTGATGCTTTGGCAGTTGCAACCTCGGCTGCCCTGATGAATATTCGGATCCTGCACATTGAAGGAGGTGAGGTCAGTGGTACAATTGATGACTCGATCCGGCATGCCATCACCAAGCTGGCCCACTACCATGTGTGTTGCACTCGCAGTGCTGAGCAGCATCTGATCGCCATGTGTGAGGAACATGATCGAATTCTGTTAGCCGGCTGTCCATCTTATGACATATTGCTCACAGCGAACTCCAAGGATTACATGAGCATTCTGCGGACTTGGCTGAGTGAGTACTGATGTCTGCAATTGTAGATAAAGTCTTCCCACATCAATATGCTGCCTATTCTAATGAATTGATGAAGTTTGTGGATTTATCTAGGGAGCCTGATAGACAGTTTCTAGAAAGCACTTGCCCATTTTCTAACAAATGATAATGACTGTTGCCCTACCAATAAATAGAAATATTAATTCAGACATTGTAATTTATTTATTTCAATAAAAGAAAACAATAGCATTTTTAAATTTTTCACATCCTTCTGTCTCCCTTAAAATATGAAATGGATTTTGCCATAGAGTTGAAGAGCACAAGATGATCAAGTCTTTCCTATCCATGTTCCTGACTTTTCAAGTTTGCCTCTGGTAGCTTGTTCTGCATATCCACTAGTCTCTTTGGAAAAACGTGCCTCTCAGGTCCTATTTAAATATTTTCTCTCTCCTTAAATCTGTGCCCTCCACTTTTAGATTTCCCTTCCCTGAGAAAAAGACCATGACTATTAAGCCCCTCATGATTTTGTAATGTCCCCCTTCAGTCTCCTACGATCCAGAAAAAGTTCCAGCCTATCCAGTCTCGCGTTATAACTCAAGCTCTCCAGTGTCTGCAACATCCTTCGGCTCCTTTTCCAGCTTAATAATGATGTGCTTCCAATAATTGGGTGACAGTCTGCATGCAAATGTGCAAGTGTGGTCTCACCATCATCTTGTGCATTTGTAATAAGATGTCCTAACTGTACTCAATCAAACAACAAGCTGTTGGAGAGACTCAGTAGGTCAGGCAGTATCCATGGGCAGAAATGTCAGTCAACATTTCATGTCAGGGGATCTTTATCAAGATTAAAATAAAACAGTAGTGATATGAAGAAGGAAAGGAGATGGAGAGGGGCCAAGAGATGATGAGGTATAGGACAGAAATGTGAGGTGGAGAAACAGGAAGAGAGAGGGGAATTAGAGAGAAAAGTAAGAATAACAGTAGGAAGAGAAGAGATGAAATGGTGGAATCAGAGGTGAGGGTTACTTAAAATGAGAAAAATGAATGTTCATGCCATTAGGAAAAATTTTATATGTTGCTTCTTAGGTTCACATTTGGCCTTACCCTGACAAGATAAGGCTGAGGACCGACTTATCAATATGGGACTGGTTGGTCACAGGAAGCACAAGCTTGGGGGTGGCGAGGTGTGATGGCATAGGTTGGAGACATGGAAATATGCCTCTCGGCAGAATGAATTAAAACCCAATTCAGGCTCAAGTTTCTCTCCCTTCTAGAGTCACTTGTGCTACGACGGCAAGAATTGATGTGACTCCAGTGCCACCTCTACGGGGAACTGGTGAAGATGGCGCTGGAGTCCAGAAGACCATCGAAATTCAGACGCCGCAGGGACAACTGTGCATGAGTGCAGATTCGTGCACATCCACCAATTGAACAGCCTGTTTCTCTGTGGGAAACAGCAGAATCAACCAAGACTCTAGTTATTAGGGCCGCTAGTCAAACTCATTTACATCCATTGATTCAAATGGGTATTGAATCAGCTCATTCTTCAAGCGATTCAGATGGACAAAAAGATGATGAACAAGAGACAGAGAGAGAAGAATTGGAGGGACTAGGAGAAGAATATGAAAAAGGAGAAGAATTGGAGGGACTAGGAGAAGAATATGAAAAAGGAGAAGCTTAACTGATCCAAGGGATTCAAACAATGCAGCTTAAGTATCCTGAAGCTGAAATATAAGGTACGAAAGTTCAACAGCAAACTTCTTATTCAACAAATGCAGTTATTGTCTCAACAAATGAATGTACAATTGTTATCTGTCAGATCAGATGCTAAAGCAAAATTTCAATATGTCAAAAGTGAAATGAAAATATTAAAAAAAGAAATGGGAAAATGTATTTAATTTGTTAATAAAGTTAAAATACAAGTTCAGAAAATTGAGGATGATATTGAAGATTATCATTATGAAGTAGAACAATGTGAAGATACAGTAATAAAATGGAAGTTTTTTTATGGCTTGGGATGTGCAAAGGAACTTTTACAGAAGATTGATGTATTGGAAAATCTTAGTTGAAGAAATAATGTGAAGATCGTGGGGTTGCCTGAAGGCCCTAATCCAGTACATTTTTTTCAAAAATGGATTCCAGAAATTCTGGGTCCTGAGAACTTTCCAAATGAACTTTAGCTGGATAGAGCACATGGAGCTAATATATTAAAAAAACATTCCAGGACAAGCGCCATACTCTATTTTGATTAGATGTCTCCATTATCAAGATAAAGAAATGATATTAAGATAAGCAGTTCAAAATGCTCAAAAGCATTGATGGTGGCAAATAATTAGTTTTTTTTAAAATGCGGATTTAAGTATGTCAATTATGAAAAGAAGAAAGAAATTTAATCCTGCAAAATCTGTTCTTTGGAAAAAGGGATATAAATTATTTTTTCAATACCCAGCCACATTTAGTCTTTTCTGGAAAAAATCAATCATGCTTCTTTACAGATGAAGATGAAACTTTGGAGTTTGCAAATTTGCTTCCGAATGTTAAGCAAGATCGACGTATGGATGCACAGAGCCAGACTTCTCAGCAAAATTTGATAGGTCGATTTGAGAGAGAGAAAATTGAATAACAGATAACAGAACAGCAAAAGATAGTGGAGATTTATGATGATCAAGCGAATAAAGATCTCAAAGAAGCTGATAATACTTTTCAATAAACTCTTTGATTAAAGTAGTCTTTATTCTGTCCAGGAAGGTGGATTTTTTGCCTTCTTCCGCAACCACATGCCACTTTGTAGCGAAGGCCACTTTCCGCACTGTAGAGGGAATTAGTACTGATCTTATCAGTACCTTTTTTCTGGTTTTAATATATATATATATATATTTCTTTCTTTCTTTCTCCTTTTTCTTTCTTTTTCTTTTGTCTGGATATGTCAAATTTAATTGTTGGTTTTATGGAGTGGATTCCAATGGAATGGGTGGCGAGAGTTCTCTGATGTTTGGACCTTAAGTAATGGTGGATAAAAATCAATTAAAATTTGTAACTTTTAATATAAATGGTCTTAATAATAAAATTAAGAGGAATAAAAGTTTTGGCATATATTAGAAAGTTGATATTGCTTTTATTTTTACAAGGAACACAATTAACAGAAAAAGAACATCAAAAATTAAAAAGAGATTGGGTTAGTCAAGAGGTAGCTTCTTTGTTTAATTCAAAGCAAGAGGAGTTGCTATTTTGGTTAATAAGAAATTACCTGTTAAGATTCAGTCAGTGGGAGATTTGTTTTGGTAAATTGTCTAATTTATTCAGAAATGTGGAAACTTATTTGCACCTAATGTGGATGATGAGAGATTTATTCATGATTCTTTTATGTATATTGCTGAGGCACACAAGAAGATTTTAATTGGAGAAGATTTTAATTGTTGTCTTGATCCAATTTTGGATAAATCACAGAAATCACTAACTAAGACTAAAACTGTGAAAAGGATCTTGAATTTGATGAAGGATTTAAATTTGATAGATGTTTGGCGAAGGTTGAATCTAAAGGAAAGGGATTATTCTTTTTATTCTTACAGGCATGACTCTTATTCAAGAATAAATATGTTTTTAATGTCGGCACAGTTACAAGCAAGAGTTATGCATGCGGAATATAAAGCTAGAATTTTATCTGATCATTCACCACTTTTGATGTTGTGTATAATTTCTGGAAAAAAAAATTGTTTTATAGGCGGAGATTTAATTCTTCATTGTTGAAAAGAGTAGATTTTTGTAAATTTATAAGAAAACAAATTCAAGAATTTTTAGACATTAATTCTAATTCTGTAGATAATAAATTTATTTTATGGGATGCTTTGAAATCTTATTTAAGAGGTCAGATAATAAGTTATTCAGCAAAAATTAAGAATGATTATGTTAAAGAATTAGATTCTTTGGAGAAAGAAATGGAAAATTTGGAAAAAGATTTGCAAAAAAATGTTTCTGAGGGGGAAAAATGGGAAAATTTAATAAAGAAGAATTTTATTATAATTCAATACAGACTTATAGAAATGAAAAAGTAATTGTGAAAACTAAACAAAGTATTATGAATTGGGGGAAAGAGCACAAAGTTTTGGCTTGGCAATTGAATATTACTTATAAACTCCAACAAATAATTGATTCTTTTAAATATTATTATTTAATCTATATAGATCTCAGTTTGATACAGATGAATTTAAAATTGATAAATTTTTATCTAAGATTAATTTACCTGTTAAGAACAAAAAGATTTAGATGCTCCATTAACGTTAAATTATTGAAGCTCTTAATTCTTTGCAAAGTGGTAAGTCACCAGGACAGGTTGGTTTCCCACCTGAATTTTATAAGAAATTTAAAGATTTATTGATATCTCCTTTTATGGAGGTGTTGAAACAGGCAATGGAAACTCATTCTCTACTGGAGTCTTTTTTAATGCAATTATAACTGTCATACCTGAGAAAGATAAAGATTTGTTGAAAACTGAAGTATATAGGCCAATATCTTTATTAAATGTTGATTATAAAATTATAGCTAAAGCTTTGGTGAATAGAATGGCTAGATATTTACCAAATTTAATTCATATGGATCAAACTGGTTTTGTTAAAAAATGCCATTCTGCTGATAATGTTGCCAGATTGATTAGTTTATTACATATGTCTCAAAAGAAGGGTGATTTAGCAGTAGCAGTAACTTTAGTTGCTGAGAAAGCCTTTGATAGATTAGAATGGAATTATTTATTTAAGGTGTTAGGGCAATTTGGTATTGGATTTGTATATATTAATTGTGTTCAAACTTTATATAAAAATCCCTCTGCTAAAGTTGTAACTAATGGACAAATTTCTTTTGCTTTTCCATTAACTAGATCAAGTAGACAAGGTTGTCCTTTATCTCCTGCTTTGTTTGTTTTGGCAATTGAGCCTTTAGCAGGGTTAATAAGACAAGATTCTAATATAAAGGGTATAAAAGTTAGTCATGAGGAATATAAGATTAATTTATTTGCTGATGATGTTTTGGCTTATATTACAGATCCTATAAGTTCTTTGCATCAACTATATGTAAGATTAGAAGAATATTGTAAAAGATCAGATTAAAAAATTAACTGGGACGAAAGTGAAATTATGCCTTTAGTTAAAGGAGATTATACTCAGTGTAGGAAATCTCCTTGATTTAAGTGGTCAAATGATGGAGATCAATATTTAGGGATTAAAGTTGATAATAATTTAAATAATTTATATAAGTTGAATAATTTACCTTAGTAAAATTAAGAATAATTTTAATAGATGGAATGATTTGCCTATAACTTTAGTAGGTAGAGTTAATTGCATTAAAATGAATATTTTTCCAATGGTTCAGTAATTATTTCAGTCAATTCCTTGTTGGATCCTCAAAAAAAAAGTTTTTAAGATTTAAATTCAAGTATTAGGAAGTTTTTGTGGAAAGGGGAAATGGCGAGAGTTTGTTTGGGAAAAATTGACTTGGAAATTTGAATTAGGAGGTTTGCAACTTCCCCATTTTAAGAATTATTATAGAGCAGCTCAACTTAAATTTATCAAAGGGATTTTTGATTTAGATAAATTTCCAAGTTTTGTTAAAATGGAATCGAGTAAAAATAGAAGATTCTATGCAAGACTTTATTTATAAATGGAATTCAAAATTTTTAATAGGAATTAGAGATATGGCTATTTTAAGACATTTGATTGAATTATGGAATAAAATAAATTATGAGATAGGTTGAAAAGATTTTATATTTTGCAAAATGCCTTTTTATCACAATAGACTTTTTCTATGAATTATCCATTTTTGAAAATTTGGAATGAAATGGAAATTAAGAAAGTAGAGCATTGTTTTGAAGTTAATAAATTTATTACTTTTCAATGAATGAAAGAGAAATTTAATGTCCCAAATAATATTTTTTTTTGTTATTATCAAGTTGGGGTTTTCTTGGAATAAATATTGAATACGAGGAAAAATATTAATTTTAATACAATTTACTCAACCTATTAATGTTAATGGAAGATCCTTCCATTTAATCAAATCCATTTTAATCTTTTTCAATAAAGATACATAATTTAACTTGTATAAAGATTGATAATTTGCATTCACAGTTTATTTCAGTCAATACCGTGTTTACTTTCAAAGGTTTTTTTCCAGGATTTGAATAGGGTGGTGAGGAAATTTTTATGGAAGGGAAAATTAGCTCAAGTAGCTTTACAGAAATTGACATAGAAATACGCATTAGGTGGACTTCAGTTATCTCATTTTCAAAATTACTATGAAGCTGCACAGTTGAAGTTTATTAGTAGAATGATGGATATTAATCAGCCTCCTAGTTGGACTAAGGTGGAGTTAGCTTGTATTTATGAATTTGATGTTCATCAGTTTATATATAAGCGGAATTTGAATTTATTGCAGGGATATGATATGCCGGTATTAAAACATTTGTTAAAGATAATGGTTAAAAGAAATGAGGTTATAGGAACAAAGGGTAAATTATCAATTCAAACTCCGTTATATCAAAATCAGCTTATTCCTTGTTCAATGTTTAAAGGAGGAAAAACCCAACACCCAACCCCAACCAACCAATTTTCCGCTGCAACCGTGTCTGCCTGTCCCGCATCGGACTTGTCAGCCACAAACGAGCCTGCAGCTGACGTGGACATTTACTCCCTCCATAAATCTTTGTCCGCGAAGCGAAGCCAAAGAGAGAGAGAGATTTTCAGGGTATAAAAGTGATTCAGGATTGTTTTGAAGAGGGACAGTTTCTTTCTTTTAATCAATTGAGGGAGAAATTTGATATACCGGTAAATTCTTTATTTGTGTATTATCAACTCAGAGCTTTGATAAGGGATAATTACGGTAAAGAGATGAGTTTACCTAAGTTAACAAAATTTGAATCTTTGATTTCCTTTGTACCAAAGAGAGGTTTTATTTCAGATATATATTGATTGTTACAGGAAACTATGGAAAAACCGAATTTGGAGAAATCTAGAAATAGATAGGAAAGTGATTTAATTTATGTTATACCTCAAGAGGATTGGGAGGTTATGTGTCATGAAGGGGTAACTAAATTGGCTAATGTAAGATATGGTTTGGTTAACTATAATTTTTTGCATCAGTTATATTTGACTCCTGAGAAATTTAAAAAATAAATATTTAATAATTCGGATTCTTGTTTTAGATGTGGGTTAAGTACTGGAACTTTTTTTGCATGCAGTTTGGTCTTGCGATAGGGTAAAACCATTTTGGGAAAAAGTCAGGTTGGTTTTAGAGAAATTATTTAAAATTAAATTATCATTAGATCCAGAGATTTTTTTTGTTGGGTTCTATGGTTTTGTTGATTGGCTTGGGGTTGGATAAGTTTCAAATTGCATTTGTTCGTCTGGCGTTATGCGTAGCAATTACTTGGAAAGACAATGTCGAGATTAATTTACTCCATTGGCATAATGAATTGAGAACTTATATATGTATATATATACGTGTGCGTGGAGAAAATAACATATAATTTACATTATAATTACTCTTTTTTTGTTAAAATGTGGTCATCTTATTTAGAATATATGGGTTTGGAAATATCAAAATATTGTACATGTTTTATGGTTTTTTTTTGGCTCCCCTTGAGGGGGCTGGCTGAGGGGGGGGGAGGGAGGGGGAATTATTATATTGTATAAAAATCTTTTTTTCTGCTGTCGTTATTGATTTTACGATGTTTTTAAAAGTTTATAAATAAAGTTTTAAAAATAAGTTGGGGCTTTCTTGGTTGATAAGTTAGGTCATAATTTAATATTATCTAGGCAGATTGAAATAGAAATAGTGATAAGTAATGAGGGTATAAATAAGTTTATTTCAGAGATGTGTGGAGCTGCCGGCATTAGTTCCAAGTGGTTGAACTCTTTGGAGGTGCGTTGTGTTTCTGCTCTCCTGGGCCTGCACCAGTGTCAATGCCACCATTTTTTTTATCGATCCACTGAATCTTCACTAACAAAATCAGGAAATGCTGGAATCCTCAGCAGATCAGACAGGATCTCAGGAAGAGAAAAAGTTTTGGGTGTTAGACACCAAAGAACTCGGAACTAAGAAAATAAATACGTTGCAGAGAGGGGGGTGGAGAAGACAAAAGGAATATTTGTGATCAGGATGAAGGCAGGGGTTTAATTCCAATTTTATAGCAGTCTGTGACTAGAAAACACGAGGGGATTTCCATTATTTCCCTCATGAACCTGTTCTCCAGTCAACTCTGTAAATATTGGATGTACACAATAAATCTGTAGCCACACAGAAAGAAAGTGCTCAAGGAACACAGCAGGTCAGGCAGCATCCACGGAAGGCAAGTCAATGTTTTGAGCCACAAATTCTTCATCGGTAATAGAAAATATTGGATTGACCAACAAGTAATAAGGTGGGGTGGGAATTAGCACAAGCTGGCAGGTGATGGGTAAATACAGATGATAGGGGGAAGAAAAGAAGAGCTGAGGTAATGAGAAAGGGGCAGCAGACTGAAGAAGATACTTCCTGATAGGAGGGAGGAAGGAAGGAAAGGGGAGCTGGATGAAGGAAGGTATAGGATACAGATAGGTAGGAAGGCTGGCAGAGGAAAAAGAAGAGGAATAGGGCCATGGGGTGAGGGTGGGGTTCTGCTGATGTGAAGTCATTATTGATTCAGTCTGGTTGAAGACTACCTTGCTATTGCCGCAGACAGAATGGAGGAGCTCAATGAAACATTGGAAACAAAACCATTCCTCATCTTGTCAGATTTTCCTTCATTCTCTCCATTCTCCCTCACCCTTTGTACAATTTAAATTAAATTGTTTTTTTTTTCAATTTCCCTGTGTGAATAACTAGTTCCCTGTTCTTGACCTGTGACTGTCGATGTCCATTTCTGAAGAAGCCTACACCCACTAGAAAATGGACTAATCATGTGGTAGTGCTATTTCAAGTTTGTTTTAAATATTTTTATAGAGTTAAATTCTACAATTTTTCACTATTTGTATAAATTTGATGGTTTTAGAAAATATATCAGACTGATACCTACCAAAAAGAGTTAAGTGAATAACTAATTTTTTATTTCCTTATTGTGAAAAATATTCAAAAATCATGAAGAACTGTTTCTGTTTTGCACTTGGAGTGAATTTTACAGTTGTTCAAATTAAATTTTTATAGGTGAAGATGTGAAGTCTCGTGAGTACATTGTGGCTCTACAGCATCCAGTTACCACCAACATTAAGCATTCTGTTAAGATGTTCGAGCTCACAATTGATGCTCTGATAACATTCGGCAAACAAACATTGATCCTTTTTCCCAACGTTGATGCAGGTGAGCTGATATTTCTAAACCACCCAGGTAATTTACAGTTTGGCAGCTCTTGTGTTTGAAGTTGATGACTAGAATTCATCAGTGGCCTAGTAATTCCAAATTAAAGAGAAATACCAAGCAGTCTTATGAATTTTGATCTCGAGTTAAACTTACAAACGTCAGCATCTGCACATTGCAAAGCAAATGAAGTTCAATGGAAAGCCTCAATATCTGCAAATTTGAGTTCATAGAAGGTTGTAAGAGCATATTGGAGAGAAATTTTATCATTCTAGTTTGTGTAAGTTTATTTTGGGTGCTTGGACCATGTAGTCTATAAGGCCATAAAATATAGGAGTAGAAGTATTGAGTCTGTTCTGACATAGGACCAGAATTGTCTATCCCAAGTTCTTGAAATTACAGCTGCCTCAACAACTTTTGCCATTTTGCAGATAAAATTCCTGTTTAAAATTTGGAACAAAAGGAGCACCTATTTTACCTTTATAGCCCATTTAGCACCCAACTTGAAGATGGGTTCTAATTTTGAAAGTAAAATTTGAATCCTCTTTCTGAAATGTATAAATAGGCAAATGATTTCAGTTTACCCCATATCATGAACTGCATTCAAGCCTTGCGTCTTGTCTTTCTGTGCTGTCCTTGTTATTTTGCCTGTGAGGACTTTGTGGGGAACTGAACCTGGTGGGGCGAGTTGGAGGTTTTCAACCAGATGAGTCAGAAAAAGGATATCATTCGAGGAAGGGAGGGATATAATGATGCATGACTGAGCAAAATGACTGAAGGAATACCTGTACATGAAGCTGCAGGGATTTGGAATTTTTGGATTTATTCTCCAACTCTTCTCTCATGTCATCCACTCAACCAAATCATTGGGCATTAGAAAATCACAAGAAGCCATGTGGGAAAGAGGCTTTTGGGATTGGCGAGAGGCAGCTAGTAGTGTTTCAGGAGAACATTTCTTTTAATGTTCAAAATCTGGATGTGCAAGGCAACAGATCAAAATCTGTGGATGATGCAAAGCTTGGAAGTATGGTGAATAATGAATGGCATAGAGTGGGAGGAAACCGGAGCATCCGTGGGAAGCCCTTGCAGTTACAGCGTCAGATTTAAACCCGGGTCATTGGTGCTGAAATAGCATCGCGCTAACCATGCCACCCATTTTTAGTACAAAAGTTGACAGGCAATATAATGTAAAAAATGCACTCCAAGAGGGAATAGAACAATAACATGGGATGTGTACTGTCTGTGTAGAGTTTTCCCTGCAACTGGATGGATTACCCTAGCTGCTCTGGTTTCCTCCCACAAGCCAAAGTCCTATAGGTTTGGAGGTTAATTGGCTGCTATAAACTGTGCTTAGTGGGTAAGTAGGTCAGGGAGTTCAAAGTTCAGATTTATTGTCAAAGTACATGCATGTCATCACATACATCCCTGAGATTCTTTATCCTGTGGGCCAGGCAGAATTTCTTCTTATCAGTAGATGACCAAGTTCTTCCCCGTTATTGAGAGGGAACACCATACCCATATACTCAATTACCGATTTGCCCTGACCCATTCTTGTTGTATGGCTTGGCCCCTCCAAACCAAATCCTAAACACCTTTAGGTAATCATATCTGACTGTGAAGGAGATGGTGAACCAGTCAAGCCAGTTACCGAAGAGGATCGGCTTGCTCTGCTTCCGGTTAACCCTGGCACCCGATGCTGACTCAAACTGGCCACAAATGCTGATCAATCTGCAGACCAATCATGAGTCTGAAAAAAAGACAGGGAGGTCTTGACCTGAGTGCTTCCACTGCCGAGCAATGCCACTCCTCTTATGCTCTCATCCTTCCTGATGGATTCAGCGAAGGGCTCTATGCCCAGACAAATAGGACTGGGGAGAGTAGGCAACCTTGCCTTACTCCAGACTTGATAGGGAACCTATCTGTTTTTCACCCATTGATTTGGGCTGTGCTACACATGTCTGTGTATACTTGTTCTCTAAATACACCATTACCACCCATTGGATCCTGTTGTAGGTGGCAGAAATTGTGGAGAATATGTTGGATGCAAAGCTGGTGGGGTGACAGGTAATGACAAGGGAGCCCTGATCTTGCTGTTATGGGGTGGGGCAGGGGGGGGTGCCGAGATTAGCAGACAGGAAAGGGCCAGAGCAGATGCATGGGAAGTAGAATGAGGGTTGAGTTAATGGCAGTTTATAAAAGGGTGGACAGTTAGAATGTTTTTCCTAGGGCAAAAGTGTTCATAAACAAAATATTGAATACAAGAGTTGGATTGTTATATTGAAGATATACAAGACATTGGTGAAGCCTAATTTGGAGTACTATGTGCAGTTTTGGTCACCTACCTGCAGAAAAGGTATTAATAAGATTGAAAGAGGGTAGAGAAATGTACAAGGATATTGGGAGCTGCTGTATTGACAACACTGCCACTGGTGAGTGGAGAGACAGCACTCCCCCATAGGGTCCTACCACCCAGTTCTACTACTGTCGGCTCTGTACAGGCTTTAAATGACCTGCTAAAGGAGCCGACTGTTTTATTTAAAATCCTGGGACCATGGAGTCTGGGCCCAAGATGTAGGTGCCTGTGTTCAGCAATGGCCTCAAGGGATTGCCGACTCTGGTTGAAGGAATGGACTGGTACAGGGCACTAGTAACAGGAAGAACATCCTCTGTTGAGAAGAAGCAGAGAAGACTGCCAAGGGTTCCTACAGCTGAAGGACACACATAGGCTGCAAATTGTTAGCGACTTGAGGGCAAGGAACCCACACCAGGCTGTGGGTTGCTGGAGACTGGCTCATGGGAACCAAGTATTGGAACCGGGGCTCGAGAGGATGTTGAGGACAAGGAGGGCTCCCGAAGGGTCCTGGGCACTGAAGACTTCCTCTTAGTGTCTGAGGTTTGGCTCTGAGCTCAGGTTGCCAATGGTTTGAATTGAATAGGAGTCTTGTGTAGCTGTGGAAGCACTCAAGGCGAATCTACACACACTCAGTGACTCTGAAAGGATTCTGTTTTGTTTATTTCTTTGACTGTAAAGGGTACCAGACAATGCTAAAGGTTGATTTTTGCCTTATGACAGACTAAATCAATTTTGTGTAATATTACATTTCTGTTTGATTATATGGCAATAACTTGTATCTGATCTGACTGAGCTGAGTTTTAGGGAAAGATTAATTAGGTTAGGACTCTATTTCTTGGAGTTTCATATAATGAAGGGAGATTTTTAAAAAAAAATTATTTTTGTTTTTTGCATAAATAACAATACATATCAAACATTTTCCATTTTCAAGATGTATATATTTTCAATTTTTTATTTTTATAAAACTTTTTCTTACAAAACAAAACACAATAACCCCCCCCCCCCCATCCCAACCTTCTTCACAGTATAAATCTGTACACTGTCAGGGCTTACAATTGAGTTAAAAAAAGAAAATCTCATTGAGGAGATCACCTTTTTAAAAAATTTATATTTGGGCCCCTATATATGGTTGCATTATTTTTATAAATACATCATATCTGTGATTTTTTTTTTCATAGGTATACAACTGTTCATCCCTGTTTTCCATCGTGCTATCTGTAGAGGGGAGTCAGATTTCCAAGAGATTGCAATATGTTTATTAGCCACAGCTAAAGCTATTTTAATAAATGAAATTTGAAATTTAGTTAGTTTGTTACTTATTTCAATGGTGTTGCCCAAAAAATAAAGCCTCCATGAGGCCACCCCTGTTATCCTTGTTAGTATTTCAGTAATATCCTTCCAAAAAGGTCTCACCTTTGCACTTGACGATGTAGCATGTTCAAAAGTTCCTATTTCTGTTCCACATCTAAAACCTATCTCCGATATTTCCAATTTTGATTTATGTAATTTCAGTGGTGTGAGGTATAATTGGTGTAGGAATTATATTGTATTAATCCATATCTTGCATTTGTAATTGTCGACATTCTATCCAAACATCAATTAGACCAGGATCTTTCCATTATTGCAACTCTTAAATCTGACTCCCATCTCTCTCTTGATCTCTGTAAACCTGGATTTGCACTTCATTTTGGTTAACAAAGTACATTTCAGTTATAAATTTAGATGTGTTCTCCAGCCAAATCATTTGTTCCATCTCACTAATTTCAAGTGGGGTCAAGTTTGGTCCCCAACTTTCTCTTAAGCATGATCTTAATTGGAGAAAGCAAAAGAATGTCCCATTAGCTACTCCATACTTATTTCTTAATTGTTCAAAAGACTTAAGAGATATTTCCATATAGCAATCATCAACATATCTTATTCCTTTATCATACCATGAATTCAATATTTTGTTAGCCAGATTCATAGGCAGTAGTACATTTTTACATAATGGTATCTTCAGTGATATACCTGCTTTTCTCCCCAATATATTCATTTATTTGTTGCCATAGTCTAATCATGTGTATTAATATAGGATTATCTGCTTTTTTGTAATTGACTTAATATTCAACTTAAGGCCTTCATTGTCTCCTCTTTTATTGAATTCAGTCCCATTCTATGAGGAAAAAATATTGGATCCTGGTGAATCACATAACTAGAATGTGGATAGGGATTTCAAACTAAATAGTAGGGGGATGGATTCCACAGATTGGAGAACAAAGGATAAAGTAAAAGCAAAAGTTAAAAAGGAGTACAGTAAGAGTAGAGTGTGTAAAAGCCAAGTGCAAAAGTGGTAAATGTAATTGGATATTAAAAGTACAGTGAGTATAAGGGCACTTTATCTGAATTCCTGCAGTATTCAAAACAAGGTCAGTGAACTTGTGATGCAAGTCAGTACAAAGGGGTATGATTTAGTGGCTATTGCAGAAATGTGGTGAAGAATAGAGAGGATTGGGAATAAAATATCCAAGGATATCAGGTAAAATGGAAAGGCAGGCAGGAATATTGTAAGGATATTAAGGATGAGTCAGGGCAGTAGTGAGAGATGATTTAAAATCTGTAGAAAAAGATTAGCACAAAATATAAAAATGTATAGTAAAGGTTTTTTATAATTATATAAAGTGAACTTAGGTCCCTTGGAGAATGAGAAGGGGGAATTGATATTGGGTACTGAGGAAATAGCTGAGGCTTGGAATGACTATTTTGTGTCGGTCTTCATGGTGGAGGACACATCAAACATGTCAGAGACAGAGATTATGGATGCAATTGGAGGTGAGGAACTGGATACAATAGCTATCACGAAAGAGGTAGTGCTGAACAAACTTGTGGGCCTAAAGATGGATAAGTCCCCTGGTCCTGATGGAATGAATTCCAGAGGACTGAAAGAAATGGTAGAAGTTACAGTTGAGGTTTTGGTGATAATTTACCAAAATTCTCTGGACTTGTCCCTGCAGATTGGAAGACAGCAAATGTTGTGCCACTTTTCAAAAAAGAATGTGGGAAAAAGTCAGGTAACTATAGGCCAGTTAGTTTAATATCTGTAGTTGGGAAAATGCTTGAAGCTATCATTAAAGAAGAAATAGTGAGGCATATAGAACAAAATGAATCCATCAGGCAGACAAAGCATGGATTCAGAAAAGGCATGTCCTGTTTGACAAACTTACTAGTGTTCTTTGATGATGTAACAAGTGCAGTAGATGGCAGGAAACAGGTGGATGTTATTTAAAGTAAAATCCCCATTAAATGCAATTCAATCAACTGGAAACACAAACAGCTGGCAAAAACACAAGGAAACAAATAAATAATTCCAATGAATAAGGCTGGGCAGATGAACCCCGCGTAGGAACGATAAGACTTCATGGGACTTGTGATCCTCATGAGTGCATTCTTTCGCTTTCACCACTTGCGTGGAACTGAGCCAGGTTGTCAACGCAAGAAAGGTCTGCTGAGGGCCTGACCGGAACATTTGCATGGAGGTGAGTTGAGTTGCCTTGGTGAACATGGGAGTAAACATTCAGCCAGCAGAGCGCCCCAGTCATGCTCCACCCACAGCAGCTGTTTGAATAAAGTTGCATTGGAATGAAATGCCATGCCGCTCGCCATTGGGGTGACTCCCAAAATTTCTTCCTGTTCCTGCCTAGTAAGATTCTTTATTTTTATTAGTATTGTTTATTAGTAAGGCTTTATCTGTAAACTTGAGGGAGTGAAGGTTAATTATGAAGGTGGCATAGTTAGCGCAGCAGTCAATTCAACACTTCTACAGTGACTGGGGTTTGAATTTAAATTTTGTAAGTTACAGGAATTACCTGTTTAAAGTGAACTTTACATAATTAAAGACCAATACTTTTTTTTTCAAATGACTTTACATTTTGTACTGTCTTTTGAATGGTATGTTCCTAATGCTGATGTATTATTTAGGCATTGGAAGAGTGAGTCTCAGTCAACCAGAAAATTCGCATTTCTGGAATCCGCAATCCCTGTAGGTGCTGGAGAATGGGGATTTTACTGTGCTTGGATATTTAGAAGGCGATCGATAAGGTGTCACATAAAAGACTTATCCATAAGATAAGGATGCAGAGTTGAGGGTGATATATTAGTGTGGATGCAGGATGGTTAACCAATAGAAAGCAGAGAGTTGGGATACTTGGATGTTTTTCTGGTTGACAAACAGTGGTGAGCGATGTGCTGCAGAGATCGGTGCTGAGCCCGCAACTTTTCACAATACACATTAACGATCTGGAAGAGGGGACGGAGTGCAATGTATCTTAAGTTTGCTGATGACGCTAAATTGAGTGGAAAAGCAAATTGTGCAGAGGATATAGATAATCTGCAGAGAGAAATAGATAAGTGAGTGAGCAAGGGTCTGGCAGATAGAGTACAATGTTGGTAAATGCAAGGTCATCCACTTTGGAAGGATAAATGGAAAGCCAGACTATTATTTAAATGCCAAGCAATTGCAGCATATTACTGTACAGGAGGATTTGGGAGTGGTTGTACATGAATTGTATATGGTTTGTTTGCAGGAGTAGTAGGCAATCAAGAAGGCAAATGGAATACCTTCATTGCTTGGGGGATTGAATTTAGGAGCAGGGAGGTTATGTTGCTGCTGTACAAGGCACTAGTGAGGCCACATCTAGAGTACTGAATGCAGTTCTGGTCTTTCTTGAGAAAGGATATGTTGGCTTTGGAAGCACCAGATTGATTCCAGGTATGAAGGTTTAGCCTGTGAGGAGAGATTGCATCATTTGGGACTGTACTCAGTGGAATTCAGAATGTGAAGGCATCTTATAGAAACATATAATACCATAGATAAGATAGAGGAAGGTAAGTTGTTTCTACTGACAGGTGAGACTAGAACTAAGGGACATAGCCTCAAGATTCAGGGTATTAAATTTAGGATGGAGATGAGGATGAACTTCATGAGTGTTGAATCTATGGAATTCTCTGACCATTGAAGCAATGGAAACTACCTCAGTAATTATACTTAAGACAACGTTGGATAGATTTTTACATAGTGGGGAATTAAATGATATGTGGAAAAGGCATTAGGTGGAGATGAACCTATCATCAGATCAGCCATGATCTTATTGAATGGCAGAGCAGACTCAAAAGACCAGATGGCCGATTCCTGCTCCTATTTTATGTTTTTGTGTAACTAGAGTATGTGGGTTAATAGGAGAACATTGGGATAACCTTTTCACTCTGAGATGGTGAGAGCGTGAAATGAGCTGTCAGCAGAGGTGATAGAGGTGAGTTGATTTAAACAATTAAGGGAAGATTAGATAGGTACAAGGATGGGAGAGGTAAGGAGGGTTATGGTCTGGATGCAGCTCAATGGGACTAGGCCAAAAAAAAGTGTGGTACAGACTAGATGGGCCAAAGGACCTATTTCTATGATGTTGTACAGCACTCTCAACAGTGGCCTTAGGGCATGAATAGTGTAGCAGCTAGTGCAACACTATTACAGCGCTAGCGACCTGGATTCAAATCTGCCACTGTCTCTAAGGAGTTTGTTTGATCTGCCCGTGTCTATATGGGTTTCCTCTCAGGACTCCAGTTTCCTCCTACTCTTCAAAACGCACGGGGGTTGTAGGTTAATGGGATATTTGAGCGGCATGAGTTCATGGGCCAGAAGGGCCTGTTACTATTCTCTATGTCTTGATTTAAAATTTTCTTTCACCCAAACCGTTACAGTTTAGGCATAATCTGAAGAGATAATTTTAAAGTTTAGTCTCAGAAAGCTTTTGTGTCAAAGTCTTTACTGCTGTTCAAAAGTTCTCAAACTCACAAATTCTTGTAGATTTGGTTTCAGAGAATTGTTTCTTCATATGAATGATTTCCCTCTTTTGCATGGAGGTTTCAGAACGTGTTTTCTTCCATGATGATTTCACAAACCCTGGCAAGGGTGACATGAAGTGACTGTGAAAATGAACACAGTGAAACTGTCCTCTTTTCAAAGAGACAGCTGAAGTGGCTCTTTTTTTCCCATTAAATTGTGTATCTCCCATGGTCAAGAGAACACGATAAGAACAGTACCTCTCTCACTAGAAGCTACTGCATTTCTGACTTCAGATGTTTCTTGGTGCAATATTAAAGATGTCTTTTCTAGAGTGTCGAAAAGCCTTCTTTGTGTGCACAGATCATGAAGCAAAAGGCTTTTCCTTAAAACATTCATTGTTCCAGGTTTCCAAATTGTTTACTTCTCTGAATTAGCAATCTGAGTTTCTTCAATGAACAATCACTTCTGGTTTTTATTGCCCTGTTTACCAGATGCTTTGACTCCAAAAGACCTGCCATCTCAAAGGATTATGTGTGTGTATCCCTGTGTCCAGCCCATAAAATCCCTTTACTAAAAAAATATATAATTTTTAACCAAAGATTAATAATAGTAATTCCATCACAGGAGACAAGCCAAAACTTGATTGCTTCACAGGGGAGAGGCACATTAACTTTGAACAGAGTCTAAGGAGGGCCATAGCTGAGAAAAGGTTGAGAATGGCTGCCTTGTGTTCTGTCACGAGATGATCCAAATGTTTCATCTGTGAATGTTTCTTATTTTCATTGATAAACTGATCCTATCTATTTTGATTTGTGCTTGTAGGGAGCAAAGAAATGGTGCGAGTGATGAGGAAGAAAGGGATTGAAAAGAATCCAAATTTCCATGCCGTGAAGCACATTCCTTTTGACCAATTTATCCAATTGGTTGCACATGCTGGCTTGATGATTGGTAACAGTAGCTGTGGGGTGCGTGAGGCTGGAGCCTTTGGCACACCTGTCATCAATCTGGGAACACGCCAGACTGGAAGAGAAACAGGTAAGCTCTGGCACAGAACTCACCCAGGACTACAAACACATCTTTGTAAATTCATGAATGCTTCTGCTTATTGAAGAACCTTTCAATGGGATGGAAGCCAATTGTACCTTGAAAGTATTTCATTCCACAAGGCAGTCAGTCATGTTATCATTCCAAATTCAGGGCTTAAACACAAGGGATCTTGATGTGCAGTTCTTTGAAAGTGGCCAAGTGAGAGATAGGGTGGTAAACAAGACATATGGTATGTGTGGTTTCACTGGGCGGAGCACTGAGTATAAAAGTAAGGATGTCTTGTTAGAGCTATAAAATATTTTGGTTAGGCTGCCCATAGAATACTGTGTGCAATTCTGGTGGCCCCTTTACAGGAAGAATGTGCAGACTTTGGAATGGATATGGAAAAGGTTCTCCAAGAGCTATGGGAAGAGATTGGACAAACTTGGGTTGCTTTCTCTTGAGCATAGGAGACTGAGGGCATCCCTGATAGAGGTTTATAAAATCATGAGATGGTGGGCAGGCAGAATCTTTTTCCCAGGGAAAAAGCATCACATGCTAGAGGACATGCATTTAAGATGAGGGGGAGAAAGTTTAAGGGAGATGTGTGGGGTAAATATTTTATGGAGTGGTAGGTACCTGGAACGGGCTGCCAGGAGTAGTGGTGGTGGCAGATACAACAGTAGCATTAAAAGGCTTCAAGATAGATATCCCTCCATCCCCTTCATATTCATGTATCTATCAGGTGCAAGCACCAGAGTGCTAGTTTGAGTTGGGTCTGATACTCGGCACACATGTTGCTGAGTTGTGCTGTTCTCTGTCACCTTCATGTTAGACCAGTTGTTTAACAACATTGGTATTTAAATACCAATGTCATTTCTGTGCATTGCCAGATGAGGTTCATTTCAGACATACACACAGTGATGCACTGTCTGGTCAGCCTGTGACTTCACTGTTTCTGTATCCTATCCAATGGCACAGAAACAAACATAACTCCTGATGTATCATGAAACCCAGAAAGGGGCCAGTCATTTCTTCAGAGAGCAAAAATAAATTATGAAAGTAAACTCGCACAAAATATAAAAATATTGTAAAAGTTTTTTAAAATCATTTTATAAACTAGAAAAGGGTGGCTAAAATTAAAGATGTAAAGGGAATTAACATTGGGTGATGTGCAAATGGCCAAGGCATTGAATTAATATTTTGTGTCGCTCCTAACAGTGGAAGATTCCTTTAACATACCAAAAAGTTAAGGATATGTCTGAGGAAAGATAGCCTCCTTATCTGAGGAAGGATATCCTTGCCTTGGAGGGGATGCAGAGAAGGTTCATTAGGCTGATACCGGGGATGGAGGGACTCGCATATGAAGAAAGGTTGGATAGTCTAGGCTTGTATTCTCTGGAATTTAGAAGATTGAGGGGGGATCTTATAGAAACTTATAAAATTCTTAAAGGTTTAGACAGACTAGGCACAGGAAGGTTGTTTCCAATGCTGGGAAAAACCAGAACTGGGGCTATAGTTTAAGGATAAGGGGGAAGTATTTTAGGACTGAGATGAGGAAAAAATTTCTTCTCTCAGAGAATAGAAAATGTGTAGAATTCTTTGCCACAGGAAGTAGTTGAGGCCAGTTCCCTGTCAAAATTTAAGTTTAGGTTAGATTTGGCCCTTGTAACCAAGGGGATTAGTGGGTATGGGGAGAAAGCAGGAACCGGGTACTGATCAGCCATGATCATAATGAATGGCAGTGTAGGCCTACTCCAAATGGCCTACTCCTACAACTATTTTCTATGTTTATAAGTGAAGCCGTCAATGCAGTCGCTATCAGTAAGTTTCAAATTCCCTTATTGTGCAAAAGTATACAATCTATTACCTTTTCGACTGCCATAAAGTCACACAAAGGCGGCATGAGCTGGTGCTTCCGCCTGTAACTGAAAGAGAAGCAGAGGAGGCATTGACTTTCCACCACCTATTCTTATAACCTCTGCGGATGTATGACCTCCTGTCTTTTCCATCCATGAACCCAAGCTCATTGTTCTGAACCTTTGATATGATCAGGAAACTGCTAACACCTGTGTATCCCAGACCCAATGCCTAGTTCGCATGATCCTGTTTCCTGCAGCCTCATGTGAGTCCTATTGCTTCTGAGCCGCTCGCTGGTCCACTGCTGTGGTTACCTTCCCTATAGGGACTTCTGCCAGGCTACTTCCTCCAGGTAGGAGGAGGGGGGCGATTCCCACTCTGGTGCACTGTGCTGGTCCTCCAGCCTGCAACCCTAGAGGATTTGGCTGTCAAGCATGAGAACTGCCAACTTGAGCAATGAGCTACTGTTGACAGGGCTGACACTTTTTAGTAAAGGGGTAGTGCTGGACAAACGAGTGGGCAAGCAGATTAATAAATCCCCTGATCCTGATGGAAGAAATCACAGGTTACTGAAACAATGGAAGGTTAAGGTACTTTGCTAAAATTCTCTGGACTCTAGGCATGTCCCAATGAGTTGGAAGACAGCGAATGGCACAACACTATTTATAAAAGGATTGAAGTAAAAGACATGTAGCCACAGGCCAGTTGTCAGAAAAATGCTCAAAACTTTCCTTAAGGAGGAAATAATGAGGCATCAGGATGGAAATTGTTCTATCAGACTGGTGCTGCATAGATTCAGGAAGGGCAGATCTTGTTTAACAAATGTATTGACGCTCTAAAGATCTAACGAGTGCAGTGAGGGGTAAATGGATATTTCTTTGGTTGGCAGACAGTGGTAAGCAGAGTGCCACAGGAGTCTATGCTGGACCTGCAACTGTTCACAAGGTACACAAATAATTTGGAAGAGGAGTCTGAGCTGTATACGCATCTAAGTTTGCTAATGACACAAAAATGAGTGGAAAAGCAAATTGTGTAGAGGCTGTGGAGAGTCTGCAGTGAAATGTAAGTGGCCAAGGGTCTAGCAGATAAATTACATTATTGGAAAATGCAAAGTCATTCACTTTGGAGGAAAAAAACTAGTAGATCAGATTATTACAGTAGAACTCCGATTATCTGAAATGATTAGGACTGCACCGGCCATTTAAAAAAAAAAAAAGCCCTGTAGCAACAGCAAATCACTTGTAACAGTGTTTAAACCACAACAAACAACAAGGAAAGGCTTAAAATAATGTTTAATTCTCACCAAAAATGCTGGCTGCCACCTGCAGCCCGAGGTCCCCGCTGCCGCCAGCAGCTCGTCATCCCCGATCAGTATGGCTACAAAAATTTTTTTGATAATTAAGGATTTCTGATTTGTTTCCGATATCCTCATTTATCCAAAATTTAAAACATTGTTTGGATAGTGAGGATTTCGGAGAATCTGATTTCGGATAATTGGAGTTGTACTGTACTTCAATGTTGAAAGATTGCAACATGCTATCGTGCAGAGAGCCTTGGGAGTGCTTGTGCATGAATTGTAAAAGATTGGTTTGTAGGTGCAACAGGTTATCAAGAAGGCAAATGGGATCTTGGCCGTCATTGCTGGATGGATTGAATTTGCGAACAGGGAAGCTCTGCTGTAACTTATTGGTGAGGTGCAGGTAGGCTGCACCTGGAGTTCTTCATGCAGACTGGCTTTGGAGGCAGTGCAGAGGAAATTCATCGTTGATTCTGGAGATGAGGGGGTGAGCCTGCAAAGAGAGATCGAATCACTTGGAACATACTCACTGGAATTTAGAGGGATGAGAGGGGATCTTGTAGAAACATATAATTATGAAGGTGATGGATAAGATGGAGTCAAAAAGTTGTTTCCACTGATAGGTGAGACTATAACTAGGGAACAAAGGCTCAAGATTTGGAGGAAGTAGTTTAGGACCGAGTTGAGGAGGAAATATTTTTCCTAGAGGGTGGTGAATCTGGAATTCTAGGCCAACAGAAGCAGTAGAAGCTACCTCAGTGAATATTTTTAACACACAGATTTTTGCATAGTAGGTGAATTGATGGTGATGGGGAAAAAGGCGGGTGGAGTTGAGTCCAGGACCAAATCAGCCATGAACTTATTGAATGGCGGAACAGGATCGAAAGGTCAGATGGCCATTTCCTGCTCCTGTTTCTTGTGTTCTTCGGGGATCCAAGAAAGTCCAGGTGATGCACGTAGTTGTCTGAGGAATTGGTGGTCAATCAGCTGATGCCTCTGGAAGAGATGGAAGTGGAGAGGCATACATAAGCGCAGAGACAAAGGAAAAAATCAACACTGGTACAGAGCTACGGACAAGGTGCAAGAAGCCTAAAGGAAAGAAAATCCATAAATGGTTAGGAACATCTATAGATATTTGCTACCAGATGTTTTCCTTTCCTCCTCTCTTCTTTAAACATGGTGAGTGGAGATTTCACTTCATGACTCCCTGGTTCACTCTTTCTTCCTCATGTGGAAATATGAGGGAAATTTCAGAGATTGCATCCAGAGGGACCTGGGGTGTTAGAGGATATGCTGCTTGTCAAACATTCATTATCTCCTAATAGTACTAATTGTGTGCCACAGATGTACAAAAATTATTTTCATGTACTTCCAATATTAACGCTACTTTTTCCTCTGCTGGCACAGGTGAAAATGTTCTCCACGTGCGGAGTGCGGACACCCAGAACAAAATACTACATGCTCTCCAGCTCCAGTTTGGGAAATTATTCCCTTGGTATGCTCACAGTTTTATTTTGCAAGACATTCAATGCACCACTGGTTGCTTGTCCCAGGCGCTTGTAGAACTGGATCACCCAGTTCTGCTTCTTCATCAGAGTAGAACTAGGCATTGGCCACCTCTCGTTAACACTGTATTCAACCTCCACTCCGGAAATGGCAGAACGTCACAGCCCAGAAACAGCTCCTGCAGCCCATCTAGTCCGTGTCAAAGTATTTATTCCCTACCATACCCCTACTATCCACGAACCAATCCAATCTTCTGTTAAATGCAAAAGTTGATTCTGAATCCACTATCTCTGCTGGTAGCTCATTCCACACTCTCGCCACCCTCTGAGTAAAGAAGTTCCTTTAATCTTACCCTTTAACGTTTCTCATTTCAACCGCAACCTATGTCCTCTCGTTCTTGTCTCACCCAACCTCAGTGGAAAAAGCCTGCTTGCATTTGCACTGCAGAGAAGCACAACTCAGCTCTTACATTTTAAAAGCTTTATTTAAATTAAATAGTACAATGAATATAATTTAAAGAGCTACCTAATTAATGTTTATAAAAATCAAAGCCTCAGTTTTGCATGCCATACTCTTAATTTCAGTTTGGATGTCTTCCTCTTTGACTCTGAACATGACTTGCGCCCGCACTCAAGAGAAGGATTGTGTTCCTATCTCTATGGATCATCAATGTTTTCTATAGACTCTTGAAACGCCTTTAAAATACATTGGAAATCACAGGTTTTACCACTGATTTACACAATTATCCCTCCCTCACTGTGCTGAAGTAAGCCTGCAAATGGTCATAAATATATTCATTTAATTTGCCCTGCTCATTAATTTCCATACATTTTGAAGTGGAGGAGCTTTGAATTTATAGACATCTTGAAACATATCCACGCTATCAAACACTTAGCTGTGGACAAAAAAATTCAATGCCTCAGAAGTTGTGTGGGAGAGCAGATCAATTAATTGTGCCCTTGGGTTACAACATAAAACAAAAGAGCACATTACAGACCTTTTGGCTCACAAACTTGTGCCAACTTGTATAAACCTATTTAATGAATAACCCCTCTATGTTTCTTATATTCATTAACTAACGACATTTATTTTAAATTGTATCAGTCTCCACCACCAACTATAGAAAATTACAGGTCAGAACCAGGCTCTTTGGGACATCTAGTCCATACTAAACTATGTAATCCCATTGAGTAGTGCACAATACTCCAAATTTGGCCTTACCAATGTCTTGTACAACTTCAAAATAACATCTCAATTCCTGAGCAGGACACAAAAGTGCTGGAGAAACTCAGCAGGTCCCACAATATCCATAGGAAGTAAAAGACCATTGACATTTCAGGCTTGATGGAGGTTGAAAATCATAAATAAAAAGGTGGAGGGGAGAAGGAGAAAGAGGAGGAGCACAGGATAAAGGTAAGAGGTGGATGCAGGTGAGAGGATAGAAGAGAAAGAAGCTGAGAAGTGATAGGGGAGAGGGCTAAAAATGAAAGAAGATGGAAGGGAAGAGGGTGGGGAGTTGGAGGGAGTAAGACAGAAGCGTAGGGAAAGAGAGAGACGAGGGGAGGGGTTTAATGGAAATTGGAGGTTGATAGAGATAGTTAATGATTGTTGAAATGAAATACAAGGTGCTGTCCCTCCAATTTATGAGGGGTCTCAATTTGTCAGCAAGACCATAATACATAGGAGCAGAAATAGGATATTTAGCCCATCAAGTCTGCCCTGCCTTTTAATCATGAGCTAATCTATTTTCCCATTCAGCCCCACTACCCGGTTTTCTCCCCGTAACCTTTGATGCCCCAGCTAATCAAGAACCTATCAATCTCTGCCTTAAATCGGCCCAGTGACAATTGCCTGTGGCAACAAATTCCAGATTTACCATCCTCTGGCTAAAGAGGATCTCTTTTCTAAGTGAACACCCTTCAAACCTGAAGTTGTGCCCTCTTGTCATAGACTCACCCACCATGGAAAACAACCTTTCTATGCCTACTCTGTCTGCCTTTCACCATTCGAAATGTTTCAATGAGATCACCCTTCATTCTGTTAAATTCCAATGAGTACAGGTCAAGAGCTGGCAAACATTCCTCATATGATAACCCTTTCAATTCCCAGAATCATCATTGTGAACCTCACAAGTGGCCATGGACATATGTCAGTGTGGCAATAGTGTGCTGAATTAAAATAGTTTGCAACTGGGAAGTCTTTGCTGTTGCAGCAGACAGAGTGAAGGTGCTTAATGAAACAATCTCTCAGTCTGCTTCTGATGTAGAGGAGGCCACATCGGGAGCATCGGATGCATTAAGTGACCTCAGAAGGTTCTCAGCTGAAGTGTTGTTTCAGATAGTGGTGTGGGAGGAGGTGTAAGTGCAGCACTTCTTGTGGTCATGGGAACTTCCTGTAGACACACCCCTCTTCCAGACACACACAATAGGTCTTTGGTTCTAGATGAGTAACATTATACTAATATTCTTCAACAATCTTATGAAAGTGTCTATAACAAGTTAGTAAAAATGACTATCATTTTGTTTCAAGTTCTAAGATCTATGGTGATGGAAATGCAGTTCCACGGATATTGAAGTTTCTGAAGTCAATAGACATAAATGAACCTTTACAGAAGAAGTTTTGCTTCCCACCAGTGAAAGAGTGCAGCTCGCAGGATATCGACCACATTCTGGAAATTCAGTGTGCTTTAGCTGTTGACTTGGGTGGAACTAATCTGCGCGTGGGTATTGTCAGTATGAAGGTAATAATCCTTTCCTCCTGTTTCAGCAACGTCTTTGTTCTCAGAACACTTTTGTCCATTTGTAGGTTTGGTACTCACTAGATAAAACAGGAGCTCAACCTAATCACCTATATGCCCCTTAATATTAAAAAAAAATTAAAAGTAAACAAACAATACTTAAAAGCTATGAGATGAAGTGAGAGAGAAAAAAAACTTGATTAAAGCCAATTTGAAAGGAGGAAGAGTGAGATTGAGAAATAGAAGGTAACGAAGGGAACTCCAGATATGGGACCTGTTGTCGGGCAGCTGTATTATAGGCTAGAGTTAAGGTGATAGTTCTCTGGGACTGTGGATAATTTTATGGACAAAAAGGCAAAAACATGAAGGTATAAGAATGAAAAATTGGGGAATAGGAGCCAAAATGTCAGGAAGATCAGGTCCCCTCTGCAACTGTATCTGTGACTTCCTGTCTAATAATCTGCAATCAGTGAAGATGGGGAACACCATCTCCTCCATGATTGCACTCAACACTAGCACTCCTCAAGGATGAACTCACTACAGCTGAATACTGTTCCAACTCCATCTTTACAGTCACCAACAACACCACAGTTGTGGACCAGGTATCAAATAATGAGGAGACAGAATACAGGAAGAGATTTAAAGGTTAGTGGCTTGATGCCAAGATAACAACCTCATTGACTTCAGGAGAAGGAGGCAACGTCCTCAACCCGTCCACTTTAATGGTACTAAAGTCAAAAGAGAAGATACCATAGTTTTTAGGAATAAATATCTCCACTGACCTGACATGTGAAAAGCACATCTTGATGAAGTAAGTTCATCAAAGCCTCTACTTTCTTAAAAGACCATAAAAGTTCTGCATGACTTCTCCATGTGCCCCATTGAGAGCAGACTTGCTGGATGGATCCCAACCTGGGACAGGAGCTGCACTGTTCAAGACTGGAAGAACCTTTGAACACTACAGCATAGAAAGCAAGCCATTCGGTCCTTCTAGTCTGTGCCGAAATATCATTTCACTAGTCCCACTGACCTGCACCCATTCCATAACCCTCCAGACCTCTTCCATGTATCTTTCCAATTTATTATTAAAACTCAAGTGAGTCCTCATTTACCATGTCCACACTCCTTAGTGCTCTACCATTTACTGTGTATGTCCTACCTTGGTTTGTCCTTCCAAAATGCAACACTTCACACTTGTCTGCATTAAATTCCATCTGCCATTCTCTGGCCAATTTTTCCAGTTGGGCCAGATCCCTCTACAAGCTTTGAAAGCCTTCCTCACTATTCACAATGCCTCCAATCTTAGTGTCACCAGCAAACTTGTTGATCTAATTTACCACATTATCATCTAAATCATTGATATAGACAACAAACAACAATGGTCCCAACATCAATCCCTCCAGTCTGAGTCTAAGAAGCAATCATCCACAACTACTCTCTGTCTTCTCCCATTCAGCCAATTTCAAATCCAGTTTTCAACCTCTCCATGGATGCCTAGTATCTGAACCTTCTGAACTAACCTCCCATGTGGGGCTTTGTTAAAGGCCTTACTAAAGTCCATATAGACAACATCCACAGGTAGGTCTCAAAGGCAAGGACTCTGAACACAGTTTTGACGTAGGGAAGGATTTTATTTACAGAAGGCAAGTGTGGTAAAATGGCAACTGATGCAGAGTGCACACGCACATACACACACAATGAACTGGTACATACAATGATCAGGGAAAAATAACTATGATGCCCCACCACCCCTTGACTCAGTGTCGGCCCGGCTCTATGCTAATAGAGGGACACTAATTAAACGTTCCCAACCCTTTTAACAGTGCACATCTTACCAACAGTTTCTCCAGCACCCATCCACATTTCTAGGCCTAGAGTGAAACAGGGTGGTCCCACATTGGCAAAGAGAGAGAACAAAGAGCACATGGCACCTTTATAGAGCTGGAGGGACAAGCCCACATCATTTACTGGGGGCCTATAGCTCAATGGCAGGAGGGTTAATCTAATTACAACAGCCAATGGCCCAAGGCTGGAGAGTACAGACCAGGTCATTTACATGTATTCAACAGCAAGGTGTGCACCAAACCTTGATTGGCAGCTGGTGTGTCCTCTGACTAGGTAGGGGGCAGTGCTGTCACATGACAGCCACAACCCTTCCCAATACAGAAGGCTACTTTAACAAATTAAATTTGGCATTTAGTTAGTTTATTGCTTATTTCAATAAAGTTGCTCAAATGTGAGGTTATCCATTTTGGGGGCAATAATAGGAAAGCTAAGTATTATTTAAATGGAGACAAGCTAGGGAGTGGGGAGGTGCAAATGGATCTGGGTGTACTTGTTCACCGGTCACTGAAGGCTAACATGCAGGTTCAGAAAGCTGTGAAGAAGGCAAATGGCATATTGGCTTTCATAAAGAGGGGATTGGAGTATAGGAACAGAGACGCCCTTCTGCAGTTGTACAGGGCCCTGGTGAGACCCCACCTGGAGTATTGCGTCCAGTTCTGGTCTCCAATTTTGAGGAAGGACATACTAGCTATAGAGGGTGTGCAGCGCAGGTTTACAAGGTTAGTTCCAGGGATGGCGGGGTTGACATATGCTGAAAGGCTAGAAAAACTGGACTTGTATCCGATGGAGTTTAGAAGGATGAGGGGGGACATGATTGAGGTATACAAAATTATCAGGGGGATAGACAGGGTGAAGTCGGATTACTTGTTCCCAATGATGGGGGAGACGAGGACTAGAGGGCATAGTTTAAGAATACAGGGTAGGCCCTTTAGGACGGAGATGAGAAAACATTTTTTTACCCAGAGAAGTGTGAATCTGTGGAATGCTCTGCCACAGTGGGTGGTAGAGGCAGATTCACTGGTTATGTTCAAAAGAGAGATAAGACTCTAGTGGGCAAAGGAGTTGAGGGTTATGGGGATAAGACTGGAAAGGGGAACTGATAGTAGTGATCAGCCATGATCTGTAAAATGGCGGTGCTGGCTCGATGGGCCGAAGGGCCTACTCCAGCTCCTATTGTCTATTGTCTATTGTCTAAAAGCTAAAGCTCCAGCTACCTCTATTATCCTTGTTAATATTTCAGTAATATCCTGCCAGAAAGGTCTCACCCTCAAACACGACCATGTAGCATGTAAAAATGTTCCTATATCTGGTGCACACCTAAAACACATCTCGCATATTTCACATTTTGATTTATGTAACTTCTATTGGTGTAGGAAATTATATTGCACTAATCTGTATATTGCATTTATAATTGATGTCATGCTATCCAAACACCATTCAGACCAACATCTTTTCATTATTGCACCACCTCGATCCGACTCCCATCTCTCTCTCGATCTTTGTAAACTTGGTTTTGCACTTTCATTCTTGAGAGCATTGTAAATCTTAGTTATAAATATAGGTGTTTTTTCCCCAGCCAAATTGTTCATTCCATTCCACTAATTTCAATTGAGCCCAAATTTGACCCCCACCTTTCTCTTAGCTGGAGAAAACAAAATAAAGTCGCATTAGCTACTCTATTTATTTCTTAATTATTCAAAAGACACAAGAGATCCCCCCACATAACAGTCATCAATATATCTTATTCCTTTCTTTCTTTTCCAATCTTTTTATTATTATTATAATTTATAAACACATACAGTTCAAAGAGATATGAAAAATACATAGTAAATAATGAATTAATAGAGATATTAAACAATAATATTGCAGAATAAAAATATATCATAAAAATAAAATTTTAGATCAGTTTAGAGTATGAACTATCTCAAAAAAAATGATATAATTAATAAAAATATATAAAAAAAGAGAGAAAAAAAACCCCAAAAAGGAAGAAAAAACAAATCTGAATTAAAAACTTCAAAAAAAACCTACCGATATAGCTAAACCATGCCGATCACTCCGATCTCATCTAACAGCCCAATTATCATACATAATCATAAAAAGAAAACAGAGCCAGATCAACTCACCACAAATGAAAATATTAAATAAATGGTCGCCAGGTTAACTCAAACTTAGAAGGGGATTCATAGACAGAGTTTCTAATTTTCTCTAAATTTAAACATAGTATAGTTTTGGTAAACCATTGGAAAACAGTGGGAGAATTAACCTCTTTCTAATTCAATAGTATAGATCTTCTAGCCATTAATGTAAGAAAAGCAATCATACGATCCGCAGGAAGAGATAAATAAGTCAAATCTATCATAGGTAATCCAAAAATTGCAGTAATGGGATGTGGTTGTAAATCAATATTCAAAACGGTAGATATAATGGAAAAAATTTCCTTCCAATAATTCTGTAAAGAGGGACAGGACCAAAACATATGTGTAAGGGAAGCTATTTCCAATTGACATTTATCACATATAGGATCGATATGAAAATAAAAGCGATGGAGTTTATCTTTAGACATATGAGCTCTATGAACAACTTTAAACTGTATCAGTGAATGTTTTGCACATAGAGAAGAGGAGTTTACCAGTCGCAGAATTTTATTCCAATTTTCATTGGAAATATGAAGGTTGAGTTCTCTTTCCCAATCATTTTTAAACTTTCCAAAAGTCCCAGAATTTATTTTTGTAATTATATTATATAATTTAGATATCACACCTTTTGGAGGGAATTTTGAATATAGTATATCCTCTAAAACAGTCGTAGTCTCCCGATTGGGAAAAGAGGGTAAAGTCGAAACTAAGAAACTCCTAATCTGCAAATATCGAAAGAAATGAGATCTAGGTAAATCATATTTCATGGATAATTGTTCAAATGACATGAAAGAGTTATCCAAGAATAAATCCGAAAAGCATGTTATACCTTTAACTTTCCAGAGTAAATAAGCTTGATCAATTAGAGAGGGATGAAAAAAGAAATTTAGTACAATAGGGGTTTCCAAGATAAAATGACTTAGGCCAAAAAATCTCCAGAATTGAAACCATATATGTAGTGTATGTTTAGCCATTGGACTATCAATTAGTTTATATAGTTTAGTAAGAGTAAAAGGGAGAGCAGCTCCCAAAATAGAACGAATTGAGAAATTTTGTACCAGTTTAATTTCTAAATTTACCTAATGGGGATTTAGAGATAATTCTGAATAATTCAACCAATACCTTAAGTAACTAATATTAATTGCCCAATAATAAATTCTAAAGTTGGGTAATGCCAATCCTCCCTCCAGTTTAGATTTCTGTAAATATTTTTTTCCCTATCTAGGATTCTTGTTTTGCCAGATATATGAAGACAATTTAGAATCGACCTTATCAAAAAAAGATTTAGGAACAAAAATAGGTATAGCTTGGAATATATATAAAAATTTAGGTAAGATCATCATCTTAATAGCATTAATTCGGCCTATCATGGATAGGGATAATGGTGACCAATTGGTAAGTAAACTACCGATCAGGTCCAATAGAGGGAAAAAATTAGTCCTAAACAAATCTTTGTTTTTTAGTATTCTTAATCCCTAAATATATAAAATAGTCTCTAGCTATTTTAAAAGGCAAACTATCATAAATAGGAACCCATCCATTAAAAGGGAATAATTCACTTTTATTTAAGTTCAGTTTATATCCCGAAAAATTACTAAATTGGGCTAATAAAGATAAAACTGCAGGAATAGAATTTTCAGGATTGGAAATATATAGCAATAAATCATCTGCATATAGTGATACTTTATGAATATCCCTGCAACGAATAATACCAGTAATATTGGGTGCTTCTCTGATAGCAATTGCCAAAGGTTCTAAAGCTAAGTTAAATAATAAAGGGCTAAGGGGGCACCCTTGCCTGGTGCCCCGAAATAATCGAAAATATGGCGATCTTTGGGTATTAGTAAAAACCGAGGCAATCTTATTCCTTTGTCATACCATGAATTCTGTTTTTCTTTCAATACACCATTTATTTCTAGCCAGATTCTAATCATATGTATTAATATAGGGTTATCTGTCTTTTTTGTTATTAACTTAACATCTACTTATAAATGAAGTCCTTCACTGTCTCCTCTTATTGAATTCAGTCCCATTCGGATCTAAGAGAGGGGACTGTCTTCTTCAAAGAAGAATGATAAAAATCTTGCTTGTGTTGATAAATAATACTACTTAAATTCCAGAAGCCCAAGTACGTCCAGTTTATGATCCCAAGTTAGCTTTTCCAATAAAATCTTGGCACTTTGTTATTTCATAGGAATTTCCTTATGTAATATTTAATAATTTAAAGAAAATTTTAGGTAGTGCTTAGGCAACAATTTAAAAAGATACCGTGACCGTGGCATTACATTCATTTTAATTCAATTTACTCTTCCACTAGAGTAATTGGCAAGTCTTTCCATTTCTATAATGTAATAAAATTTATGTTCTGTAAATGATTATCTGTTATTATTCCTAAATATTTCATTCCATCCATCTTCCATTTAAATGTATTACCTTTTTGATATCTTTTATAATCAAAATTCTTCAATGTCATTATCTAGCTCTTGTCCATATTTATTTTATAACTTGATATTATTCCATATTTTTCTAATATTGTTTGTAATTTTTTTTCAAGGATTCAGCTGGATCAGACATAAATAATATCAGTAAATAAGCTAATTTTATGTTCTTCCTGTCCAACTTTGAAGCCTTTAATGTCCGGATCTCTCCTTTTAATCTCCACCACTGTCTCAATAGCTAGGATAAAAAGCACGGGACAGAGGACACCCCTGTCTACACGATCTACTCGAGGGGAAAAAAAAACCTCTGACATCTGATTATTAGTTATAATTTAAACCTGTGGTTTATGATAGAGTTTTTATCTAATTTATAAATTTTCTGCCTACATCAAATTTTTTCAATGTTTTAAATAGAAAAGACCATTCTAAACAGTCAACTACTTTTTCTGCATCTAAAGAGATGGTTATGCTTGGATTCAACTTTGATTTTGCTATATGTATTATATAGTCTACCTAGACTATTTGAAGAATGTCTTCCTTTAACAAATCCTATCTGGTCTGTATGTATTAATTTTGGTAGATAATGTCCCAATCTGTTAGCTAGTGCCTTTACCAATATTTTATAATCAACATTAGGTCTATATGATGAAGTTTTTAATTGATCTCTACTTTTCTTCGGTATCACTGTAATTATAGCAGTTGAGAAAGTTTCTGGGAGGGTCTGGGTCTCCACCACCTGGTCCAATACATCCATCTTAAGAGGAATCAATAATTTTTTTAATTGCCCATAGAACTGGGGAGGAAACCCACCCTCCTCCAGAGATTTGTTAGCTTGTAGAGTACCTGAAGCTTTCTCAATATCTTCTCGTGAAAGGAGCATCTAAATCAACTCATTCTCTTTTAATTTTGGAACTTCAACATTTAAAAAAATTCATCCATCTCATTTTAATTTCCTAATTCTAATTTATATAGATTCATATAATAGAATCTAAATTTTTATTATTTTTCTTTATATGTTATAATATTGGCCTATGCTTTTATTGCATTTATCATTCTCAATGACTCCTCTGCCTTTACCTGCCAAGTTGAAACTTTATGTGCCCGCACTCCTAATTCATAATATTTTTGTTTTGTTTTTAATGTAGTTTTTTTCCATTTTATATATTTATAACATGTTATATTTCAGTTTTTTTATTCTCTAATACTCTATATTTTTCTTGAAGTCCTGTTCGCTGATATTCTTTTTCCAATTTTGTTATGTCTTTCTCTAAACTATCCAACTCTGTAGCTTATTCCCTCAAGATTTTTGTATAAGAAATAATTTGTCTTCTTAGATAAGCTTTAAGCATATTGTTACAGAGTCCAGAGGACCCCAAAAACCAGCAGCAATAGATAGGTACCACAACACAAAGGGGTACTTAAACAAAATTAGTTTTTAATTATATATGAACAAGAAAACAGAATTAAACTTTAACTTATTACTATCAACTTACTTACCTACTTAATCCCCTCCCCCCCCCCCCCCCCCCAATACTTAGCGCAGGTGTGTGTAATGGGTAAATAAGCTTAGAAAAGTTCTTTGGATCACAGTCCAATCTCACTGGTTGCAGACAATTCTTGTACTGTGCACAGAAGTTAGCATTAACAAAGTTCACCAGTCTTTGGTGCTTTTCAGGCACATGGATACCACTCATGAGGTTTCTTGCTGGTTTTCAGAGAGAGATTCCTTTTCCAGGACATCCGCAACTGATTCCTTCTCAATCAGTCTTGCTGACAAAACTTGCCCCCTTCAGGGTTCTCCAGATGATCCTCTTTCTTTCAGGTCATCTTTCAGACAGCCAGTTTTCTTCTTTGACCAGGCAGTCTTCCAAAAGTTTGCCAGCTTTGTCCTTCTGGAACTGATTTCTGTCTCCTTTCTCTCTGTTTCACACCCTCCCTCTCTGAGAGCAAAACTGTTCTCCCTGCCTGCAAAAATCACATGCTCTCCCAGGCAAGCTATATGTTGCAACTTTGTTGCTCTTTTTGCTAAAAGCACGCTGCCAAAGTCCTGCAAAAATTCTGTGTTTTTTAAAATGCGTGTGTGCAAGCTGCTCTAGAAATTCCTCCCAAGCCACCTCAAAATACTCTGTCACAGTATCCATATTAAAAAACTATTATCAGTAGAAGAAAGATTCATTTCACAAAATAATTCTATCTGTCTTAATAAACTCATAAAAGTCCTTTTGCCATTTACACACTTTCTTGTTTTTCCATTATCGCAATAGTTATGGCAAATGATCTGATAAAAGTCTCGCCAAATATTCTATTTTTACCACTCTACTTTTTAACTGGGCAGATGTTAAAAATAAATCAGTCCTTTTATGTGAATCATATACTCTTGAGAAGAATGAATAGTCTCTTTCTACAGGGTTAAGCTGCCACCATATATCAAAATAATTTAAATCCTTCATAAATGATTGTTGTTTTTGCAGCTTTTGCCCTTGTTATTGTTTTAGCTGATTTATCCAGACAGAATTTGGATCTAGACAGAAATTGAAATCTCCTTTTCCCTCTGCTGTTTTTAAAAAGACGGCCTTCATAAAGGCTTCACCATCCTATTTTGGTGCATAGATATTCATAAAAGTCCATGATTCTGCATAAATTTTACAATGTGCCATTATAAATCTCCTGGCTTGGTAAGTCAATGACTCTTTTATTATTAATATATTTTTATTAATTAAAATTGCTACTCCTCATGCTTTTGATCCAAATGAAGATGATATTACTTGTCCCACCCATCTTCTTTTTAATTTACTATGTTCCAATTTTGTAAGATACATGTCTTGTAGAAAGACTGTCTGCTTTTAATTTTTTTATAGGTGTGCCAAGACCCACTTCTTCTTCACCATCCTATTTAACCCATTTTCATTAAAACTAATTCTTTCTCTTTGGCTTGGCTTCGCGGACGAAGATTTATGGAGGGGGTAAATGTCCACGTCAGCTCCAGGCTCGTTTGCGGCTGACAAGTCTGATGCGGGACAGGCAGACACGGTTGCAGTGGTTGCAAGGGAAAATTGGTTGGTTGGGGTTGGGTGTTGGGTTTTTCCTCCTTTGTCTTTTGTCAGGGAGGTGGGCTCTGCGGTCTTCTTCAAAGGAGGTTGCTGCCCGCTGAACTGTGAGGCGCCAAGATGCACGGTTTGAGGCAATATCAGCCCACTGGCGGTGGTCAATGTGGCAGGCACTAAGAGATTTCTTTAGGCAGTCCTTGTACCTCTTTATTGGTGCACCTCTGTCTTGGTGGCCAGTGGATAACTAATAAATTTTAACATTCTCTCCATATCGATTTTCAAATAAATATTATTTAACAATAAAACTTTTTAGATTGTTTAAATAATTGTGATCTTTCCCCTTTAAAAAACACATACAGTGTCCCTGCCCTGATGGTGACATAAACAGGAAACCCCAAAAACCCATGAGGGAAAACCTGCAGAATATCTCAAGGAAGAAGAACTTCTCCCTTTAGCACTATATTTTTAAACTTCTCTCCAGGGACCGTTGTCCCCACCTTGCTATTACTTTTTTTTCAAATTTTTGCTCTTTACTGGGCTTTCTGTGAACATTTCAATAAAATTTACTTTTCAACAATAAATACAAGACAGTTTAAAAAAAAAACAACTTTTACTTAGTCCCATTATAAAAGTTCTTCACAGGCTTCTTCTTTGGCAGCATTAGTCTTTTCATAAACCTTGCAAGAAGTCTTCCACCTTGTTCTTAGTCTTGAAAACTAATTACCTTCTTCAACCTCGACCCTCAGAGTCACTGGGTATATCATTGAATATTGTTTTTGGAATATAATTGTCTTTTTAACATAGTCAAACTCCTTCCTTTGCTTAATCAAAGTAGGACTAAAATCTTGAAAAATAAATAGTACTTTTTCATTGTCATTCTCAGGTGGGTTATTATTTTGCTTGGAGTATTCATATGCTGCTCCCAGAATTGTCTCCCATTCCCCGGTAACTCAAAAGTCTTAACAGGACCACTGGCTCTCCAAGGTTTGAGGGTCCGGTGAGTCCTTTCAGTATGTTTTTTTCTCTGAATTTGCCTTCTTCCAACATTCGTGGGATCCATGTTTCAAAGGCGTTCACTGGATCTCTTCCCGCGATTTCTTCTTTCAGCCTGATAATTTGAATATGTTTTGTCTGCTAAAATTCTCCATGTGATCGATCTTGTCCAGCAGGCCTCGTCTGCCCAACTCCTGTTTCTTTGCATCTTTTTCCAAAGCTTTTAACTTATTTTATGTTTTTTTTTACCAAATCCACTTCTGCTTGTTTCACTCTTTCCATTAAGTCTCCAACATTTCTTTCATTTCAGTCATGTATCTCATTGCAGTTTCAATGCCTGCAAATCGATTGCTCAAGTTTTCCATTATCTCCAGAATAGTATTTAGTTCTTGGCCCAACTCCCCAGCTCTCCCAGGTCCACCTGTCCCGAGGCCACTCTTTCAGGCTTTCGCTCAATGTTCCTGGCTGAGTAGAAACTTCCTTAATTTTTGTTCTTGGCTGCCTTCATTTCTTACTATTTGTTTTGTCCATTTTTTTTGTGAAAAAAATTCTTAAGTTTTAGCTTTTAAAGTTTGTCTTTTTGATATTCTTCACGGAGAGCTCGATCAAAACACTTGTATCTAAGTCTTTCGCATGGCCATGCTCTTTCTCCAGTATTTTTGTGTAAACAACAATCACAGTGTTTAACTCTATGTAGTTAAGAGTGGTTAGCGTATAGCTATTACATTGAAAGTGATCCAGATTCGAATCTGGTGTTGACTGTAAGGAGACTACGTTCTCTCCATCTCTGTACTGGGTTTCCGTCCACTCTCAAAAACATAAGGAGGTTAATTGGGGTATTTGGGTGGTGCGGGCTCATGGGCCGGTATGGCCTGTTACTGTGCTATACGTCTTAATTTATAAAGAATAATAACCCGTTAGTGTGTTCACAGAACCTTTCTCACTCAACTAGGTATTTTGTTACCAATATACTTGGGCTTAATTGTTGAGTGAGTCTTTGCCTTGTCACAGAAAGTCAGAGGAGCTGAAAACCATACCTTGCTGCTCTCTTTGTACCAACGGCTTCCCCTAAAATTACCAAGTACAGAACATGTCCTGGTGTTATTTTACATAGGCTAGACTGATTTTACCACTTTGAGCTATGACTAAGTTACCGCAGATTTTGATTAAATTTCATCAATTACATATCCTTTTTTTGTAGGGTGAAATTATTAAAAAATATGTTCAGGCCAATCCCAAAACCTACAATGAAAGGATTGAACTGATTCTGAAGATGTGTACAGAAGTAGCAGCTGAGTCAGTGAATCTGAACTGTCGAATTCTTGGAGTTGGTAAGTTGGGATTTTAGCTATGGAGGGAACCTCCTGTAATGGAAGCAGATGTCTGTTACACGGATTTGTATGTCCCTTGTGTCATTCTCAACTACTGTGTCCTGCATATACAATAATCATTTTGCAAATTTAAGTTGTTATTCAGCAGATACAAGACCTTAAAAAAAATAGGGAGCAGAAATAGGTCATTCAGCCCATCGAGTCAGGCCTGCCATTTAATCATGAGCTGATCAATTTTCCCACTCAGCCCCACTGTCTGGCCTTCTCCATAAGCTTTGATGCCCTGGCTAATCAAGAACCTATCAATCTCTGTGTTAAATATACACAATGAGCTGCCTCCACATCCTTTTGTGGCAACAAATTTCACAGATGTTCCACCCTCTGGCTGAAGAAATTTGTCCACATCTCTGTTCGAACTGGACCCATTTCATCTGGAAGTTATGATGTAGAAGTAGTTCATATTATTGTATTTGGTGGTGATGCAGCAATTAAATTTCTTGACTGGTAATTCATGGTTCAGAACTAACCAAAATGGCCTGTTTCCGTGCTGTAATTTATATATATATATATATATATGTGTGTGTGTGTGTGTGTGTGTGTGTGTGTGTGTGTGTGTGTGTGTGTGTATGTGTGGATATATATATATGAATATATATGTATGTATATATATATATGTGTGTATGTATATATATATATATATATATATGTGTGTGTGTGTGTATGTATATATATATATATGTATATATACATGTGTATATATATGATTTGTGGCAACTCAGGAATTTAATTTCTATTAATAAACAAATTTAAACAAAACCATTTGTCTTCATTAATGATGATCATAAGACACTGGATTTGTGAAAAATATGATCTGGTTCACAAACGTTCAACAGGAGGAAATCTGCTCTGGCCAGCTATGAATCCAGCCTTTCGTTGCTGTTGGATTTATTCAGGAGGTTACTGTTTGCAGAAGTAAGTGATTAACTCGAAATGTTGACTTCTCTGGAATGCTCAAATCTTAGAAAATGAATTTTTTAAAACATTGTACAGTTTCCTCCAACTTGGGCAGAGATGGGTATTATTTTGACTCGTGTCTGATATTTACATCTCTATTTCACTCCTCAGGCATTTCCACAGGAGGACGTGTTGACCCTAATGAAGGAGTTGTACTTCATTCTACCAAGCTCATTCAGGAATGGGTTTCTGTGGATCTCCGGACACCAATCTCAGATGCTCTTCACCTTCCAGTGTGGTTGGACAATGATGGGAATTGTGCTGCTTTAGCAGAGAAAAAATTTGGCCATGGCAAAGGTGTGGACGACTTTGTAGTGGTCATCACGGGTACAGGTGAGCATCAAAGAGTGCCGAGATTTGATAGAGATATGCAAAATTATGAGGGGTACAGATAGAGTAAATGCAAGCAGGCTTTTTTCCACTGACAGTAGGTGAGATACAAACCAGAGGACATGGGTTAAGGTTGAAAGGGGAGATGTTTTGGGAGAACATTAGGGGCAATTTCTTCCCACAGATCGGTAGAAATGTGGAGGAAGATGCCAGTTGAATTTTAACATTGAAGAAAAATTTGCACAGGATGGGAGGGGTTTGGAGGGATATAGCCTGGGTGCTGGTCAGTGGGACAAGGCAAAATAATAGGTCAGGCCCAAGGACCTGTTTTCTGTGCTGTAAAGGTTTGTGGTTTGATGTCAATCAGCCGATGGGTGTTGGCTGAAAGCCAGTGCAAGTAATAAATAGAATTTGGCCATGGTTTCATTTGGCAACTATCAAACGCAGCAGTATACCTCCCAGTAGTATCAACCTGGTTAAGCAAGTCCTCGTTGTAAAGCATCTTTTTGAAAGGAAACAAATTTAATTTGCATACAAACCAGCAACTATTAAAAGCAAAGGACTATAATTTAATTTTTTAAATTAAAAAATGCAGCACTGTAATCGGCCCTTCTGGCCCAAGTTCCTGTGCTGCCAAATTACACTCATTTGACCCCCATACATTTTGAAGGGTGGAAAGAAACTGGAGCACCCAGAGGAATCACACGCAGACACGGGGAGAATGTACAAACTCCATACAGACTGTCCCGGATTTGAACTCTGGTCACTGGGGTTATAACAGCATTGTGTGCTCGCCGTGCCACCCCTTGAACTTGCATTGTCTTGGCAAATGCAAACCTGCAGCGCTATGTCCAGAGCACTTCACTTTTGCCTTCAATGAGAGGTAGATTGCAAAAGCAAAGTATTATTGGGGTGGAAATGTTTGGCAGAATGGTCAGCAGCTGTGGTGAAAGCAGCTAGTTGACTTTTCAAATCAATGACTTTATCAGCCAAAGCACATGTAATATTACAGCACAGTATAGACCTGTCAGCCAATGATGTTGTTCTAGCCTATGTAAACCTACTCCACAACAATTTAATTTTTCCCTAACTCTAACCCATAATCCTCAATTTTTCAGAATCTGGTTTATTGTCATGAACATGTCGTGAAATTTGTTGTTTTGCAACAGTAGCATTGTGCATTATAGGTGCAAAATCGCTATAAATTACAGTTCCATAAATACAATTTTAAAAACAAATAGTGAAAAAGATTTTTAAAAAAGTGTGATAGTGTCTGTGGTTTATTGCCCATTCAGAAATCTGATGAGGAGAGGAAGAAGCTGTGTTTGTGTCAATGGGCATGTGTCTTCAGGCTCCTGTACCTCTTTTCTGATGGTAACAGTGAGAAAAAGGCATGGCCTGGGTCGTGAGTGTCCTTGATAATAGAGGCTGCTGCCTTGAGGCACTGCCTCTTAAAGGTATCCTTAATGGACTGAAGACTATTGCCCATGATGGCGCTGGCTGAGTTTACAACCCTCTGTAGCCTTTTCCTGTCCTGTGCCTGTTCCTGAACCTTCTGGTTCATACCAGAAGGTGATGTAGCCACTCAGAATGCTCTTCATGGTTCACTGTAGAAATTTGCAAGAGCCTTTGGTGAAGAACCAAATTTCCTCAGACTCCAAATGAAAAATAGCCACTGGCAAGCCTTCTTCATGATTACATCAACACGATGGCCCCAGGATAGATCTTCAGAGATGTTGACACCTAGGAATTTGAAGTTACTTACTGCCTCCAGTATTGACCCTTCATTGAGGACTGGTTTGTGTTTTTCTGGCATCCTCTTCCTGAAGTCTTGATGACATAAAGGTTGGTAGTGTTGTGGGTAATCTGGAGGGTTGCCAGAGATTATAAAAGGGGGCATTGATAGGAATACACTGCCAGCAACAGTGGTGGAGACAGTACAGTAGGATCTTTTAAGAGACTATTAGATGGGTACATGAACAGAGGAAAATGAAGGGTGATGTTGTAGGGAAATTCTAGGCAGTTGTTAGAGTAGGTTATTAGGTCAGCGCAGCACTGCGCCGTAAGATTCTATGTTCTATGTTTGATCCCTTCTGTCTACACCTGACATGGGCCTTTGTTTTTTGACCAGTCTTTGGTCCATAACCCTTCACTCTAACAAGAACATCCTGTCCCTGAACTCCCCATCTCTCCTTTCAAAGCTTCCCTCTTGCCTGATGTCCCTTTAATTGCATTAACGAATAGAGAGTAGAAATACTGCAGAGAGCAGGAGTCACAGGATTATGGCTTAATCTCATGTTTCTGAATTCTAAAGTTTTGAGTTGCTTGGGATTGAGACTAACTTCAACATAGCAATGTGTGGTTCATTTTATTCTTGGAGCATTCATTCTTTCCAGAAATATTTCAACAGTATTTTAAAATGTGAAATTAGTTGACTGAAATTGGACCCGAATTGATCATTGAAGAGAAAAGACCAATCAAATTAGTTCAGGTTCTGAATTGATTACAGGAAAATATCCATTGCTCCTCCTGTTTTCCCACTGACCAGCCCTTGTGGAACCATTCCCAGAGGAAAATGTACTTTTTTCATGAAAACTTCAAATGAATTTAATTCAGAATATTCACCAAGATTTTCATTAAATCATGTTATTCCATGTTGTTCTTCAAGTTAGCCCGCCGTCAATTGGCAGTTAGAAAGAATCCAACAATGTAGTGAACGCAACAGGAGGGCCAAAACTATGACCCTCACACTGATGCACTTGCTTCAGTGGCCTTGGACGAGACTAACCAGCACCTTGCCATGGAGTACCAGCAATTTTGGGATGATTAGAGGTGACAGCTCTTGCTACTTGTTCAGGGATGTAAATAGTGGGGCAGCCTGCACAATAGAGGCCAGTGTCATGCCCCTGTTGGGAGAAACCTTTTTGAGGCCCTCCTGACAAGGTCAAGACAAGTCAAATTTATTGTCATCTGAGTTGGCAGGGGGGATGGAACCAGGGTGTTAGGGTTGAAAAGAGGAAAATAGAAAGAAGTCAAAGATACTGTGCAGCAAAAATAATAAAAAGGACAGGCAGGTGAAAAGACAAGATGATTTGCTGTCCAATAGAAATGCAGCAAAATCGGTAACAGATACTAGTCTAAGTGTACTGTACTTAAATGCACATGGAATTAGAAATGAAGTAGATGACCTTGTGCACAGCTACAGATTAAAAGATATGACATTGTGGCCATCACCGAGATATGGCTTAATGATGGTTGTGATTGAGAGCTGAATGTCCAAGGGTACACACTATATAGTAAAGATAGGCAGGTAGGTAAAAGGGGTGGCATGGCCCTGATGGTAAGCAATGATATTAAATCACTCGAAAGAAAGACATAGGGTCAGAAGAGGTAGAATCCTATGGGTTAAGTTAAGAAATGGCAAGGGTAAAAGGACCCTAATAGTAGTTATATACAGTTATGGCAGAGGAAATAAATGAGTATTTTGCAGCAGTCTTCACTGTGGAGGACGTTAGCAATATACTTGATAATCAGAGGTCTCAGGGAATAGAATTAAGTACAGTCAAGATTACTAGAGAGAAAGTGTTTGGTAAATTAAATGGCTGGGTTCTCATTTCTGTGAGGGGCGCTGGACAAAGTGGCGACTCTCTGTCTTCCTTACAGTAGACAAAGTTAAAGAATTTTGTGTATGCTACATTCCAAAAATAATATTAAGTGACAATAATGGAACTTTTACCTTTAAGTCTCCCGGACTGGATGAGATTCACCCACAGGTCTGAAGGAGGTGCCTTTAGAGAATGTGGAGGCATTGGAAATGATTTTCCAGGAATCAATAGACCTTGGCATGTTTCCAGAGAACTGGAAGGTCACAAATGTAGTTCCTTTATTTAAAAAGAAGGGAGGCATCGGTAGTTGGAAAGTTATTGGAGTCTATCCTCAAGGGCGAGGTTATGAAATACCTTGAGGTGCATGATATGATAGGTTCAATTCAGCATGGTTTCATGAAGGGAAGATCCTGTCTGACCAACCTTTTGGAATTTTTTGAGGTAATCTCGAGTAGGATGGACAAGGGAGAGGCTGTGGATGTTGTGTATTTGGATTTTCAAAAGGCCTCCAATAAGGTGCTGCATAAGAGACTGCTTAATAAGATACGAGGTTGCAGAGAGACGAGGACAGCTGAGGAGAGTGGGCAAAGAAATGGCAGATGAGATATGATGTTGAGAAATGTACAGTTCTACATTTTGGAAGAAGGAATAAACAAGCAGATTATTATTTAGATAGGGAGAAAATTCAAAATTCGTAAGTGCATAGGGACTTGCGGGTCACTAAGTTGGATCGGCAGTAAAGTAAGTGAATGCTATGTTGGCATTCATTTCAAGAGGTATAGTGTATAAGAGTAAAGAGGTTTTGATGAGGCTCTATGGCCCACTGGTGAGACCTCATTTGCAGTACTGTGTGCAGTTTTGGGCCCCTTAGAATGGATGTACTGATGTTGGAGAAAGTTCAGAGAAGATGTATGAGGATCATTTCTAGAATGCAAGGGCTAACATATGAGGAGTGTGTATCGGGTCTTGGACTGTATTCATTGGAGTATAGAAAAATGAGAGATCACATAGAAACATTTCAAATGCTTAAAGGAATGAACAGAGTAGATGTGACTAAGATGTTTCCCTTGGTGGGTAAGTACAGGACAAGAGGGTACAGTCTTAGAGGGTGCCCATTTAAAATAGAGATGAGAAGAAATTTCATTAGACAGAGGGTCGTGGATTTGCGGAATTCATTGCCACATACAGCTGTGGAGGCCCGATCATTGGGGGAGTTTAAGGGGAGATTGATAGGTATTGAATTAGTCAGGGTATCAAAGGATATGAGGAAATTGGAACTAGATGTGAGAACAGTTTAGTTCATGGTGGAGGGGCGGAGAAGACCTGATGGGCCGAATGGCCTGCTTCTGTTCCCTTTTTCTTGTGATTGCACAAGTACAACACAACAAAACAGCGTTCTCCGATCCTCAGTACAAAACACACAGACGCGCAACCAGACATAACACACATGCAGACAATCAATACGCATACAGGACAAATATTCATATGGACAAATAAATAAATGAATGTTGCTTTCTAAATATGAGAGTCTCAAATGGTTAGTGTGAGCAGTTCCTTTGGTTGTTCAGCATTCTCACTGCCAGGGGAAGAAGCAGTTCCTCAGCCTGGTGGTGCTGGCTCTGATATTCATGGATCTCTTTCCTGACAGGAGAAGCTGAAAGATGATGTGTGCGGGGTGGAAGAAATCCTCAATGATTTTGCACGTCCTCTTCAGATCGCTATCCCTGGAGATCATATCAATGGGGGGGAGGGGAACTCCTGCAATTCTCTCTGCCACTTTTATGGTACTGAGGATTGACTGGTGATCCTTTTTTATCTGCAGCAACCTCACCATTCTGTGATGCAGCCAACCAGGACCCTCTCAATAGAGCTCCTGCACAAGGTTGACATAATGGCACCTTGAAGTCCATAATCATCTCTTTCATCTTGTCCATGTTGAGACTCAGGTTGTTGCTCTTGCACTATATCATGTGATTTTTCCTCCTCTTCTCTATAGTGCAACTCATCATTGTTGCTGATGAGGCCAACTTCTGATGACACTTTTGAAGCTAGATCTAGTGATGAAGTTGTTTGTCAGTAACATGAAGAAGACTGGGCAGAGCACACAGCACTGAGGTGCGCCAGTGCTCAGCATGAAGTAGCTTGACGTTCTGCTACCAACCCAGAGAGACTGTGATTTTTTTTTCCATTAGGAAGATCAGAATCCAGTTACAGAGAGGGGTGTTGAGTCTCAGCAAAGACAGCTTCTCCACCAGCCTCTGGGGAATTATCATATTAAACGCCAAGCTGAAGTCTGAGGCATCATTCTCCAGGTTGCTCAGGACGCAGTGAAGAGACAAAGCTACAGCATCGTTATGGAACAGTTTCTCCTATATGCAAATTTAAATGTGTCCAGAGTCTCTGGGAGTCACTAGATGCTCTAATCATTTCATAATGGTAAAGGTCAGCGCCACAGAGGGGTAGTCATTGAAGCCTGTTATTGTCACCCTTGATAACTGTCTTTAAAGCTATGGGAACAATGGGCTGCTGCAATGAGATGTTGAAGATGTCTGAGGACCTTCATCAATTGGTCATTGCAGTCCTTCAGGATCCGACCAGGTGCGTTGTCTGGTTCGCTGCCTTGTGTGGGTTAACCTTGTATAGGGTTCTCCTCACCTCGGCTACGGCTGTGCAGGGGGCCTGTTCATCAGGGGAACACTGAGAATTTTCATCTTCAGCCTGTTCTTCTTATCAAATTGTGCTTCGAAGGTGTTCGGTCTTTCCAGAAGGGAGGCGTTATTTTCCAACTTGCAAGGTTGACTTTTGATCTATTATAGTCTTGATCCCTTGCTACATACACCTCAGTGGACACCAGTCATGTTCCCAAGTGCAGCTGTCGTGAGGTGGTGTGACCACATTTCCAACTACTCTCCCCTCTTTTTGCCCTCCATTTTGTCTACCAGGATTGTGCTGAGTAAATCTCTGTCTCTCTGTCTCTCTCTGTCTCTCTCTGTCTCTCTCTGTCTCTCTGTCTCTCTGTCTCTCTCTCTCTCTCTCTCTGAATCTCTCTCTCTCTCTGAATCTCTCTCTCTCTCTCTCTGTCTCTCTCTCTCTCTCTGTCTCTCTCTCTGTCTCTCTCTCTGTCTCTCTCTCTGTCTCTCTCTCTCTGTCTCTCTCTGTCTCTCTCTCTCTGTCTCTCTCTCTCTGTCTCTCTCTCTCTGTCTCTCTCTCTGTCTCTCTCTCTCTCTGTCTCTCTCTGTCTCTGTCTCTCTCTCTCTGTCTCTCTCTGTCTCTGTCTCTGTCTCTCTCTCTCTGTCTCTCTCTCTCTCTTTGTCTCTCTCTCTCTCTGTCTCTCTCTCTCTGTCTCTCTCTCTCTGTCTCTCTCTCTCTCTGTCTCTCTCTCTCTGTCTCTCTCTCTCTCTGTCTCTCTCTGTCTCTCTCTGTCTCTCTCTGTCTCTCTCTGTCTCTCTCTGTCTCTCTCTGTCTCTCTCTGTCTCTCTCTGTCTCTCTCTGTCTCTCTCTGTCTCTCTGTCTCTCTCTCTCTCTCTCTCTCTCTCTCTCATTGTCCACACAACTGGGAGCGCAGAGACTAGTTTTCTTCTCAGAGTTTTTAAAGGGAATTGATTCTCACCTTGACATTCTGGGTAAATTAGCTATAGTCTATTCCTTTGCCTTGTTGACTGACACTCTCTAAGTGCAGCTACAGTGTTGGTGTCTAATAAGCAGCTTTGGCTGAGTAATCTTGCTTCACACCCATCACGCAGCCTCCCCTGCAGAGCTGGGACCAAGGTTAACTGAGAGGACAGTGAACCCTCTAGTTGGGTTGTGCCAGAACAACAACCTTGTTCTCAACATTGGCAGACCAAGGAACTTATTATGGACTATTGGAAGGGGAGGAGGAGAGAGCACACACCTGTCCATATTGATTGGATGGAAGTGGAGAGCATTAGTACCTTCAGTTTCTTGGGATTCCACATATTGGAGAACTATTCCTGGGACAAGCTCATCAAGGCAATCATGAAGAGGGCACAGTAACATTACTTTCTAAGAATCACATTGTTGGATACTCTATCAAACCTACAGGTGCACTGTAGAAAATATACTGACTGGTTATATCACAGTGTTTTTTCATAACTCAATGCCCAGGCTGCAGAAAGTAGCAAATATAGATTAGTCCCTCACAGGCACCAACCTTCTGCTATTTAAAGCATCAATATGAGGAGCTGCCAAAAAGGGTTGCCGACAGCATGAAAGTCCCCCATCATCCTGGTCACAGTCTCTTCTCACTGCTTTCTTGAGGTAAAAAGAACAGAAGACTGAAGTCCAGCATCTCCAATTTCAAGGACCATTTTAATCCAACAGCTCTCTGGCTCTTTAACCTCCCCGTACTACCCTAACCATAAATACTCCATGACCACAAAAGGTCTGTCTGAACTACTGAAACATCCCTTTTTCCAATAATTTACTTATTTATTTTCATTTTGATATTTATTACTTTTTTTTTCAAACTTTCATTTGTGAGAATTTAAATTTTCACATTTGTAGTTGGTATATCTTGTGTATCTGTGCAAGCAAGAATTTTGCTGTATCTGTACATTGTTCTTGTGCAGATGACAGTAAGCCTTCTTTGAATATGGGTCCTGAGATCGGCTAATGTTTGGTTGTAATTTAACTATCTGTGAAAGGTTGGCTACCAATTTCAGAAGTTTGGTGTGTTTAAGGATTTGCAGCCAGAGAGGTGGATGTGAAATTTCAGCATCTGGATCCTATCTCTTCAGCTTTAATTTCTACAGCTGCAATCCACTATAGGACTGGGCCATCTGCCTGTTCCACCGTTCACGTTCGTGGCTGCTGACCTTCCACAGGCACCACTTTCCCCCATGCCCTGGATTCCTTTAAAATCCAGAAATGTGTTGATCTCTATTTTGAACTGTTGTGATTGAAGTTGAAGTTACTTGGGAAATGTGTGATTACTAATAAGGAGCATTGTTCTACCAGGAATCGGAGGGGGAATCATCCACAACAACGAGTTGATTCATGGCAGCATGTTCTGTGCTGCGGAGCTTGGACACATCATGGTGTCTCTGGACGGGCCGGAGTGCACATGTGGCAGCAGGGGTTGTATGGAAGCCTATGCTTCAGGAATTGCATTGCAAAGAGAGGCCAAGAGATTGCATGATGGTAAGTTCCAGACACTTCCAACCAGAACAGCTTTTTAATTTGACAGCAGTTGACCATCGTGGGTTCACATTGGAGCCCAAAAGCTAATCAAGTGGAAAACTTGGAGCAGGAACAAGCTGTGTAAGTGGGTGTCCCTTACATCTTGGACTAGATATAGTTTCAATCTTTTGATTTCCAATAGCAGGATTCTAACCCTATCTCTGGAATGTCCAGAACCCTCAAATATTAAACCGGGGGAAACTAGCATTAAAGTGAAACCAAATACCTAACCTCGGAATTGATGTGGCAAGAAGTAATTTGCATGGAATTTGTTTAGCTCCACCTGAGAGCACTCAAAATTTTTTTCAAAAGTGACTAATTTGATGGTGTCTATGTGCTGCTCTATCCTGGCCACCATGCTTGTCCTACACTCACACTGCGATGCAGATGATCTTTTGGATCACCCTTTTGATTCACGTCTATGGTACAGACACCATAGTCGAGCAGTTTACCTGTGCTGAGATTACGGAAGAACAGGTATGATTGCAACTTCAAGTGTACCCATTGGAAACTGTTGTGAAATGAGTGAACTGCAAAGTGAGGCAAACTCCAAGTTGTTACAATTTCTTTTATTGCCAGGAATGACAGCAGAGTGTGCATATGGGAACCTTTGTAACTTGTTTTGTGTGCATGCTTTGAACTCAAGGATTCAATCATTTGACCCTCATCATCCTGAACTTGGTAGAGGCTAAGTAGAGAACATGGTCTAGCACCTCGTAGAAAACAGTTTCCTTGTGTGATCCATGATGTAGATGCTGTGGATTTGTTGATCCGTCTTACTCAAATATTTCTGTTGTTCCATTTCAGAAGATATGCTTATAATGGATGGAATGTCTAAAGTTGGAAGAATGTGCACTACAATCGACCTCATTCGAGCTGCCAAACTTGGGAATGTCGAGGCTCAAAAGGTCCTCAAAACAGGTAATCAATGCCACACGCTGTAGACAGATCTTTACTGAAGGTGAAGCCTTTGTAGGACGGTGTGTAGATCCACTGCCTCACAGAATTAGAGACGCTGGTTTAGTCCTAAACTTGTACGGTCAGTGTGGAGTCTGCCCGTTCTCCCTGTGACCATGTGGGTTTGCCCCACATCCCAAATTCATTGTTAATTGTCACTGTAAATAGTGTGGAGGTAGAACATGAAAGAGTACAACACAGAAACTACAGGAAATATATCAATAACATTGAAAGAGTGCAGAGAAGATTTACTAGGTTGTTGCTGGGACTTGAGGAACTGAGATAGAGGGAAAGGTTAAACGGGTTAGGATTTTATTCCCTGGAGCGTCGAAGAATGAGAGATTTGATAGAGGTTTGCAAAATTATGATGGGTGTGTATAGATAGAGAAAATGTAAGTAGGGAAAGGGGAACATTATGGGGAATTTCTTCACACAGAGTGGTGGGAGTGTGGAACAAACTGCCATCTGAAGTGGTGAATGTGGGCTCAATTTTAACACAAGGAAAATTTGGACAGGTAATGGTATGGAGGGCTGTGGACTGGGTGCAGGACAGTAGGACTAAGGAGAATAATAGTTTGACACTGACTTGAAGGGCTGTGTACTGTGCTGTAATGTTTTCTGCTTATACAGGGGCAAGCCCTTCGTGCCTGTACTGAATGTGATGTTAAATCTGATATTAATGTGGATAGAGTGAAAATGGGATTAATGTGGGATGGATGGAGCTTGATGGTTAGTGTGGACTCTGAGGCCATTTGAGTGTTTCTGTGCTGGATCTCCCTCTCTCTGACAGCTGAAAGGTGTTCATAGTTTTACAACACAGCCCAACTCATCCATGCCAACCATGTTGTCTACCCAAGCAAGTTGAGATATCGAGGGAGTGTGGCAAAGGGTCACCAGACTGATCCCTGGGATGGCAGGACTGACGGATGGAGAAAGATTGGAGAGACCAGGGTTATACTCACTGGAATTTAGAAGAATGGAAGGTGATCTGATTGAGACAAAATTCTGACAGGACTAAACAGGTTAATGTAGGTAGAATATTCCTGATGTTGCCTGGATTGGGGAACATGTCTTGTGAAGCAAAGTTAGCAGAGCTAGGACTTTTCTATTTACAATGAAGAGGTGATTTAATAGAGGTCCACAAGATAATGAGGGTGGTCAGCCAACACCTTTTCCAGGGGCAAACTTTTCCTGTAGTAAATACCAGAGGACATCTGTTTGGGGTGAAGGGAGGGGGGTTTTGGGAGAGGCATCAGAGTAATTTATTTACACAGAATAGTGGGTACCTGGAATGCATTTCCAGGGGTGGTGGTGGAGGCTGGTACAATAGGGGCATTTAAAAATCTCTTGGACAGATCTGTACTGTTTTGTAATGTTCCATGTTCTATATTTGGAATTCTAAAACAGAGAGGAGAGTCACAGAGGTTTTTGTGGCTAAAGGGATCAGGAGATATGGAGAGAGGCCAGGAATAGGGGACTGAGGTCACATAATCAGCCATGATGGTATTGAATGGTGGAGTAGGCTCAAACGGCTGAATGGCCTTCTGCTCCTTTCTTAAAATATTTTTGTTTAGCATATAAGCATAAATACAAAATTGACAGTTACATAATAATTAATTTGTATACAAGTAAGCATACATGAAAAAAGCCAATAAAAAAAATAAAATGGTATCAATAATTGCTGCAAAAACATTTAAATGAAATTGAAATAATCCATATCACCATGTTAAACCCTTTTATTGAAATAGTGTATAAAATAAGGAAAAAAAAACCTAAAAGCTAAAGCTAACTCTAATCTAACCCATCCCTCTAATCAAAGTTACCTTTTGAATTAATAAAAGAAAAATCAATAATGTGGAACCACTGGCATCCCCCAGAGAACAGGCAATGAATGACCGGAACCGATTCCTTGCTGCTAGGCCATTTCCCCCCCCCCCGTCATCCACCCTCTGTGTCTGCTCCTTTGACATTTTAACATAACATAACAATTACAGCACGGAAACAGGCCATTAGGCCCTTCTAGTCCGCACCGAACCAAACACCCCTTTCTAATCCCACCTCCCTGCACAATGCCCATAACCCTCCATCTTCTTCTCATCCATATACCTGTCCAACCTTTTCTTAAATAATACAATTGACTCCGCCGCCACTATTTCTCCCGGAAGATCATTCCACACAGCTACCACTCTCTGAGTAAAGAAGTTCCCCCTCATGTTACCTCTAAACCTCTGCCCCTTAATTCTTAACTCATGTCCTCTTGTTTTAAACTTTCCTCCTCTTAACGGAAATAATCTATCCACATCCATTCTGTCTATCCCTTTCATAAACTTAAATACTTCTATCAAATCCCCTCTCAACCTTCTACGCTCCAAAGAATAAAGACCCAATCTGTCCAATCTCTCCCCATACTCCAGATGCTTAAACCCAGGCAACATTCTGGTAAACCTTCTCTGCACTCTCTCCACTCTGTTTATATCCTTCCTATAATTAGGCGACCAGAACTGCACACAGAACTCCAAATTAGGCCGCACCAACGTCTTATACAATCTCAACATCACCTCCCAACTCCTATATTCCATGCAATGATTGATAAAGGCCAGCATACTAAAAGCCTTCTTCACCACCCTATTCACGTGAGTTTCTACCTTCAGGGAACGATGTACCGTCACTCCTAAATCTTTCTGCTCTTCTGTATTTCTCAATGCTCTCCCATTTACCACATATGTCCTATTCTGATTCTTCTTACCAAAATGAAGCACCTCACACTTATCAGCATTAAATTCCATCTGCCATTTTTCAGCCCACTTTTCTAAGCAGCCCAAATCCCTCTGCAATCCTTGAAAACCTTCTTCATTATCCACTATTCCACCTATCTTAGTATCGTCTGCATATTTACTAATCCAATTCACCACCCCATCATCTAGATCATTAATGTATATAACGAACAACAATGGGCCCAATACAGATCCTTGAGGCACACCACTGGTCACCGGCCTCCAACCTGACAGACAATTATCCACTACCACTCTCTGGCCTCTCCCTTTCAGCCAATGTTCAATCCATTTGACTATCTCAAAATTTATACCTAAAGTCTGCACCTTCCTAACTAACCTTCCATGTGGTTACTTATCGAAGGCCTTACTGAAGTCCATATAGACAACATCCACTGCGCTACCCTCATCCACATTCCTAGTCACCTCTTCAAAAAATTCAATCAGATTGGTCAAACATGACCTTCCTCCCACAAATCCATGTTGAGTGCTCCTGATCAGACCCTGTCTATCCAGATGTTTATAAGTACTATCTCTAAGAATTTTCTCCATTAATTTACCTACCACAGACGTCAAACTTACAGGCCGATAGTTGCCAGGCTTCCTCCTTGAACCCTTTTTAAATAACGGAACCACATGCGCAATGCGCCAATCCTCCGGCACTATCCCCATATCTAATGACATTTGAAAAATTACCGCCAGAGCCTCTGCTATTTCCAACCTGTATTCATGATAATCTCTTCACCATTCCTTTAAAGCCTCTATGAGCTGTCTCATTTTCATCATTCCCTACTATAATCGCTTCTTCCAACTCCACTGTTTTATTGAAACAGTTCTTTGGGAGGTGCATGGAAATCTCCCCTCATTTCCCAACTTACGACCTGATGACCAGTCTTTGCCTCAGCATTAACCAAAGCCTGCTAACAATCTGCTCAGCTGAGCCCGACGCACCGTGGAAACCAGTGATGGCTCCACTCTCTTTCTTTGTGGCCACTCCTAGTCTCCTCTCAGCATTTCAAAATTATCACTCCTGTTGTGCCTCCCAGGTCTGTTCTTCTGCCCCAGCAACCACTCCCAATCTTGTGGCATCTTTCCAGACAACCACTGCAACACCCATCCATTCACTCCACCCAATACCACAGACAGTCTTTCCAGGTGAAGCAGCAGTTCCCCTGCACCTTCTTCCATCCACTGTCCTATACTCCTTGTTCAATGTGATCTCCTCAACACAGCACAATTGACCGTTTCTCCTGCCCTCTCCACATTGTCCATTCACGAGGTCCAGTACTCCCCGCCCTCTCTACACTGTCCTTACGCAAGCTCCAATACTCCCCGCCCTCTCTACAATGTCCTTACGCAAGCTCAAATACTCCCTGTCCTCTCCACACTGTCCTTACGTGGGCTCCAATACCTCCCTGCCTCTCTACACTGTCCTAAGATGAGCTCCATTACCCTCTGCCCACCACTCGGGCTGCTTCAGTCCCCATGGGCTCAGTCCTGCTAACTGCCCCTATTGTACCAGCCTCCACCACCACCTCTGGAAATGCATTCCAGGTACCCACTATTCTGTGTAAATAAATTACCCTGATGTCTCCCCCAAAACCCCCTCCCTTCACCCCAAACAAATGTCCTCTGGTATTTACTACTGGAAAAGTTTGCCCCAGGAAAAGGTGTTGGCTGTCCACCCTATCTAAGCCTCTCATAATCTTGTGGACCTCTATTAAATCACCTCTTCATTGTAAATAGAAAAGCTGAAGGTAACATTGTTTGAACTGCTGAGACTCCTCGTGGTGTTGCATCATTTGTTTGATTTTTTTTTAACCTGTCTTCACCAATGTTCTCTCTGACAGCTGGTTCTGCCCTTGGGGTTGGCATTGTGAACATTGTGCACACCGTGAACCCTTCTCTGGTAGTACTGTCTGGCGTCCTGGCTGCTCAGTATGAGGAAGATGTGAAGGAGATGATCGCCCAGCGAGCTCTTCCCTCAGCACGGATGGTGAACGTGACCGTCTCCAGCCTGTCGGAACCTGCACTGCTTGGAGCTGCCAGTATGGTTTTGGATTACGCCACACGTCGAACATATTAGATTGGCTAAATTACCCTCTTTCACCTGAGTCACTGTTATTTCTTGGCAGTGGGACTCCTTTGAGGCAGATGTTTGTGTTACTTTATCCATCCCTTCACAGGCTCACCTCCTCATGGATCAGGGCAGAAATATTCCTTGAAAGTTTTCATGTTCCTAATCTACCATTAACTTCAGGTAATTTATGCCAATTACATTTGAAAATAACTCTGTAATGGATCAAACAAAAGCTTTGGATCATTTAACCACAAGGATTGGGTCATTTACTGCTTCCTCTGCCTCATGGTTAAAGGAATTTCCCTTATGGAATAGTGGGAAGCAGACTGGTTAGTATTCGATTTTCCCTTATCCTTAGTTAATCAATAATTAAATTAAGCAATTTGCACTTGAAACCACACAGAAGGAGGCCATTTGGCCTGCAGGGTCCATGCTATTCCCAGTAGAGCAATTCTGTCTGTCCCATTCACATTCCTCACTCCCTCCTGTCCCCATTTCTGGCTGAGTAATTGGTCCCAGTACTTCCACAGGGAGTTGGGATGGCTTGTTTAAACATTGATGAAAGGTCTTGTTCTCTCATGTTTTTGGAGTCTTACAGCACAGACCCTTTGCCCATTGTGTCCATGTTGTCCATCTGCTTGAGCACTTGCTCCATGGTCTCTTGTGACTCGGTGATTCCAGCACTTGTTCGGCGACTTCCACAGTTTGTCATCAGTTTTCCAGGGACCCTCGATAACCTGAACCCTTTTCCCAATGTAAATATCTTGATGAAGGGCTCAAGCCTGAAATGTTGGTTATGTATCTTTATCTTTGCCAGATAAAGTACACTGTTTGACCTGCTCAGTTTTCTCAGCATTGTGTTTTCACTCTTATTTAAATGTAAAACAATGGATTGATTTGGACATCCAAATTTCTCAATGTTCTCTTTCAGTATTTGTGCTATTAGTATGCCATCTTGCCATGTTATTCATTTCTTTGTGTGTGTGTGTGTGTGTGTGTGTGTGTGTGTGTGTGTGTGTGTGCACGCATGTTTCTCCTACTTGTTTTCTATTCAGTAGCCCTGATCTAACTTCTTTCTTTGGCTTGGCTTCGCGGACGAAGATTTATGGAGGGGGTAAAAGTCCACGTCAGCTGCAGGCTCGTTTGTGGCTGACCAGTCCGATGCGGGACAGGCAGACACGGTTGCAGCGGCTGCAGGAGAAAATTGGTTGGTTGGGGTTGGGTGTTGGGTTTTTCCTCCTTTGCCTTTTGTCAGTGAGGTGGGCTCTGCGGTCTTCTTCAAAGGAGGTTGCTGCCCGCCAAATTGTGAGGCGCCAAGATGCACGGTTTGAGGCGATATCAGCCCACTGGCGGTGGTCAATGTGGCAGGCACCAAGAGATTTCTTTAGGCAGTCCTTGTACCTTTTCTTTGGTGCACCTCTGTCACGGTGGCCAGTGGAGAGCTCGCCATATAACACGATCTTGGGAAGGCGATGGTCATCCATTCTGGAGACGTGACCCACCCAGTGCCTATTGTGTGACTCCCTCATCCACTCCTCCCATCCCACTAATCGCCACCTTGGTACCTACACTTGTGACTGCAGCAAGTGCCACATTTCTCTCTCACCATCATTCGGGACCTCAGTCCTTTCAGGTGAAGCAACCCTTCAAATGTGAATCTGCAGAGGTCATCCGCTGCACCTGTTCCTGAAGTGGCTTTGTTGAGCATCTTCGTTCTGTCCACTGCAATAACGGAAACTTCTGATTGATCAACCAAGCCCCTCTCCCATGCCGACATGCCTGCCCGTGGCCTCATGCACTGTCAAGCCAAGGCCACCCATAAATTGGAGGAACAATAACTAATATTACATCTGGGCACTCTCCATTCAGATGGCATTAACATGAACCTCTAGTTTCCCTTGCCCCTTCCCCATCTCTCTATCCCTATCCCTCTGTTCCATTTCCTCCAGCTCCCCATCCCTTCCCAGCATTTTTCTTTTCTGCGCTCCCACCCATATCCACCTGGCCTGAGGGCCTGTGGTCCTTCCCCGGCCCTTTTTCTCTCTTCCCACTCCCTCCAACACTGTTTTACTCAGGTGCCTTTCTGCTTTTTGCTCCTACTTTGAAGAAGGGCTCAGGCATGAAATGTTCTTAAAATATCTTTGCTTCCTATGAACGCTGTGGGACAGCTGAGTTTCTTCAGTACTTTTTGTGTCAAACAACAATCTCAAGGTCCGCAGACTTTCTTCTTTAACTGCTGTCAATTTGTCCCTTGTCAGCCAGTCCCTGGTCCAGTGTCCAGGGCCAGGTGTTCCACTCTGATTTTGTGCCAAAGTGCAGGATGGGATGTCTGACTCATAAGAAACAGGAGCAGATGTCGGCCATTTGGCCCATTGTACCTGCCCCACCATTCAATGGGATAATTTATTTCATTCAATGATCTGGCCGTGGACTCATCTCCACCTTTCCACCTGTTCCCCATAACCCTGAATACCCCAAATATTCAAAATCTGTCTGTGCCTTAAATACATTGTCAGCTTCTGGTGTGAATTGGGGCTGGACCAAAGAGTAAACTACTTGTTGCATATATGAGAGTGTAGATGAACAGTGAGGCCTGCCCAACCACAAACTTGCAGGAGTGGAAGCAATATGGTAGGGGCACAGAGGCCACAAGAAATGAGGAGGCCACTCAGCCCCTCACTGGCCCTGCCAGTCAGTATCATGGCTTATCTACCCAATGCCTCATCTAGGGGCAGTTCCTCATACCCACCAGCACCTCTCTCCCACCCTACCACAAATGCTTGAAGGTCAAGGTGTCACGATTCCCATGAACCACCGCCAGCAACTAGCTTTGCTGAGAGCTGAGTTGTCAGGGACCAAATAAAAATGCAGAACAGTGGTAGTGAGCCTGGCTCTGGTTCCAGGGTCTGAGAAAGTGCAGGGAAGTGCTGTTCAGAGGCTGCTACTTTCTGCATGGGAAATTAAACTGAGGACTGAGCTTTCCCTTCAGCGTTCATTGACCTCTGGGATTTTTAAGGAGCTCCACTTCTCTCAGCTCCTCTTCATTATTTATGCTTGCTTCAGTTCTTCAGAACAGATGAACTGATAATGGGTTTTGTTGAGGAAGTTTGTGGACCACCACTGAAGCAGTCTGGCATCTGCTGAAAGAATGAAAGAAGCCCAAAGCTCTATTTTCCGGAAATCAGTTTTGAAATGGAAGTTAATACTCATTTGTTGCATTCACACATTGTATCTCCAAGATAAAAGTGTAATGTGTGTTGTACAGATTCTGATATAGTTACCTTGGTTGGTTGGCCTTGATTTGCTCACATTCTCCATTCATTGTGTCACGAGCCAGTTTTCATCAGCCTCCACTGCACCTCTCCTGAGGGAGAGATGTTAAGTTAATGTAATAAAAGTGGCAAATAATTAACCGTTGAAATAAAACACTGGAGGGGAAAAAAGTAGATCTGTCAAAGTCTGTAAGCAGATTTGTTTGATGATGATTTTTGTCATGTATATTGTATATAGAACATTAAAACAGAGTACAGGCCCTTTGGCCCATGATATAAACCTAATACTCAACAATCTAATCTTTTCCTCCCTCAAACCCATAACCCTCTACTTTTCTAACATCCAGGTGAAGAGTTTTTCAAATACAGTATCCCTATTGTATCAACCTCCACCACCTCCCCTGGTAATGCAGACCAGGCACCCACCAGTCTATTTATTAAAAAAAAAGTACATTACCACTGGTATCGCCCCTAAACTTTCCTCCCCTTAACTTAAACTGATGCTTTCTGGTATTTTCTGTTGTCATCCCCCAGGAAAAAGGTGCTAGTGTCCACCCTATCTAAGCCTCTCATAATCTTATACACTTCTATTAAGTCACCTCTCATCTTCATCACTCCAAAGAGAAAGGGCCTCGCTCTGTAGCTCTGTCAACCTTGCTTCATGAGGCATGTTTTCCAATCCAGGCAACATCCTGGTGGTGAATCTCCTCTGCACCCTCTTCGGAACTTCCACATCCTTCCAATTGTCTTGGGTAAACTTATACCTCTCATTTTGTTCATTTTAGATTGGTCATAGTATTTGAGCTACCGAAAGAAAATAGACACACACACACACTGAGAGCAGTTCAGTTTATACAAGGCTTTATTACGAAATCTAAAGCTGAATTCACACTACAATATGCAAGCCCTTCCCAATTATACTTATCAATGCCTGGACTGGTCCCAACTGCCAAAGCGAGGCGATAACTGCACACTTGTAGTAGGTTGTTGGGGTGCCGGTAGCAGCTTCTCTACCTCCCTCGTCCGGGACGTTAGCTGCACTCTTGAAGTTCTTCTTCTTGCTGAGAGATGTTGCCACCTCTTGGAGAGTCTCAAACTTCAGCAGTGGGACCATGGCTTATATTACCCAAAAGTTGTTTACTTCAGATCTTATCTCTTTGAACAAATGATTTAATTATCTTCAAGGTCTCCTGACAGTCTGCAACCAACAAAAGAAAACTGCATCTGTGGGCCTCATAGTGGAAGTTGGATAATGTCTACTGATTCAACTGCATCCTGGGCCACATGGTGAAATTTAGGTGTGTCTACTAAATATGCATCCTGGGCCTCATGGTGTAAATTAGATTATGTCTGTTGATTCTTAAAAAACAAACAGGTTCTCAGCCTTGCAGCTGCAGAAGTAAAAAACACAGTTTAAATCTTCCATTACACCTTCCTACAATGAGGCAACCAGAACTAAACACAATACTCCCAAGTGTGATCTAACGAGTTTTACAGAGCTCCAACATTACTTCTTAACGAACATTACATTACTTATCAAACAAATCTGCTTACAGAATTTGACATTTTGAGGCCCTTGAACTCAATCCCCCCGACTAATGAAGGCCAGCATCCATAGGCCTTCTTCACCAACCCATACAATCTTGAGGGATCTGTGGACCTGAATCTCTGTGTCCACCTTTAAGGATCTTGCCATTAACCACATGCTCCACCTTTAATTCTGACTTTCCAAAGTATTCCAGAGTTTCTTCAGCACTTCGTGTGTTGCTTTGGTTTTACAGCATCGACAGTCTCTGGTTTAATGTCTGTCTCTCCCCTGTCAGGTATGTTCTTGAACTGTTGTGAGGCAAACCCAGGCTTTAACATTACTCCTTAGTCAGGCAGTATTTTCCAGACACATTCCCTAATATTCCACATAATCCTTTTGATAAAACCCCATGTTCAGACTTGTCTTCAATGCCATTTGGTTGCAGCTAAAATTTTGATTATACTCTTTCAAAAATGATCTGCATATCCCCCAAAAAGGAAAGAGTACTACTAACCACATGGGTTCACTGTGGAGGCGGCTGCTGGATCATTAAGAAAGTGCACACAGCTTGTCAGGAGCAGGAAAGGCCCAGCCACAGAATGGAACAATTCCCTATCGCCCCCACCCTGGTCCAGAGGAGACCCTAGTGAAGGAGGGCTGGGGGCCCTGGAACACGTCCCTATTGCTCACCCCCTACCCAATCCTGGTTCAAGGGAGGGGCTGCTGAAGGAAGAGGGTGCAGAGGAGATTCACCGGAAGTGAGAATGGAAGAACTTTGGGTAACTGCCTTGTTCTGGTTGTATTGGAGAGGGCTGCTTTCACTCTTATGCTTTCTATTTGAATAGTCTGGCCTACTGGGCATTTCCTGTACATCAGGCTAGGAATACACACAGTCTTCTCATAAGCATGGTTAGCATGGTGGGTAGTGTGACACTATAAAAGCACCAGAAACCCTGGTTCAAATCCTCCACTTTCTGTAAGGAGTTTGTATGTCTGTGTGGGTTTCCTTCGGATGCTCCGGTTTCCCCCCCGACCTTTCAAAACGTTCAGGGGTTTTAGGTTAATTGGGGTATTTGGGCGGCACGTGTCGTGGGACAGGAAGGCCTGTTACCATACTGTATGTCTAAATTAAAAATAAAAAAAAATTAGCCACAAACATTTCACCCTTCCAGTATATTCCCTTTGCTCTGTCCACTGCTCTTCCCGAACTCCACTACATAGTCTAACTCACTTTCACTTCTATCAAAACCAACTTTTTCTGTATTTGTTTCAGATTTTATGTCACTGCAGTTTTTTCCTCTTTTTGTCAAGTCTGCTGGTGTACTCGACATGCATTATTAAAGATTTTTCTTTGTCCCACACTCAGCATCTCAGTCTCTTGTGTCTGCAGCTGACTTCTCCACTGTGAAATCCCACCACAGTGTGGTCATTCTCCTTCTCCCATACTGCTCTCCTCTGTGGTTGCCAAAGTTCTGCTGATTTTTGACCCCTTTGTCTCTACAGTCCTTGGTCCACCTGTCACTTAGTGCCCCCCCCCCCCTCAACACTCACCCTCTCCTCTGCAGCAGCCATCTTTCCTCTCCATTCTCTGTCCTGATGCAGGGCCACCATCCAAAATGTCAATAATTCCTCCACCCTCCCTCATCCACCCACTGAACTGGGGATGCACTGTCTGAGAAGCAAAGATCCTCCCAACAATAGAAAACTATAGACCAAGTGTTGGAAAATGGGATTGGGATGGATATTGAAAAATAATAGAAAATCCTGGAAAACCCCAGTGGTCCAAAAGCAGTTTTAAAAAAGGAGGAACCTTCAATGTTACTGAACCCTCCAACTTACACAGACAGCTTTATCTGTATTTATTATCTCTTTTTAATGTAAGGTTTTTAACATAGTGAATGGTGGGTACCTGGAATGCATTCCCAAGGATGGTGGTGGAGGCTGGTGAGACATTTAAAAGGCTTTTGAATAGGCATATGTGCAGTAGGGAAGATTTAGTTTATTGTGTAGGATGATACAAGTCAGCACAACATCGTAGGCCAAGGGGCCTATACTGTGCTGGAATGTTTACCTGTTTGGCTGCAGCAAGTAAGACTTTTGGTCTTGTGTACATTTTACAGTGTGAATGACAATAAATATAATTAAGAAGCTTAATCTTAATGGTCTTGTTGCTTGAATGCATCTGCAAATTCCCCTTTGTAATCAACACCCACCCCCACATTCTTTGCTGCCTGGACTACTATAGATAAAAACACAAATGCTGGAGGAGCTCAGCAGGCCTCGCAGCATCCATAGGAGGCAAAGATTTATTACTGATGTTTCGGGCCTGAGCCCTTCTTCAAGGTATGAGAAGAAACAGGTAAATGCCTGAATAAAGGAAATGGCAGGGTGAGTGGTATAGGCCAACAGACAAAAGGTGATAATTGGATATGGTGATGAAGCCAGGAGAAAGAAATTATGAGAATTGATAGGGGATGGAGGGTTTGGTTCTATGAATGCAGAACAAGGGTAAAGGAGACAAAAGGAGAAAAGAAGAGAGACAGAGCTACAGGAAAGGAGGAATGGGGGGGGGGGGGAGGGAAAGAGAAGTGCCTGATGGAAACTGGAGGTCTTCATTAATGCCATCTGGTTGGAGGGTTCCCAGACTGATTATGAGGTGTTCTTTCAATTTGTGGGCGATCTTAGGCTGGGTGTGCTTGATCAGTGTTAATCCCATTGGGTTGGACAGGGCCCAACATTACTTCTCCAGTTTCTGCATCAATATAAAATCCTGGAGTGGGCTCATGATGGCATCCGGTGCTCCTGTTGTGGTCTCCTCAACGTTGGAGAGACTGGACTCAGACGGGGAGATCGCTTCATTGAGCTCCTTGGCTCTGTCTGCTGCAATAGCGGGAATCTCCCTGTGGCCACCCATTTCAATTCGTCATCCCATTACCATATTGAATGTCTGTCTATGGTCTTATGCACTGCCAGACTGAGACCACTGCATATTGGAGGAATGACACCTCATCTTCTGACTGGCACTAACATCAACTTCTCCAGTTTCTTTTAACTTGCCCTCATCTTCTTTCCTGTCTCCTTTTCTCTAGCTCTCTCTCTCCTTCTCTTCCCTTTTCCCTGTCTCCTTTCAAAATCAAGAGCAAAAATCACTTCTTAATTTACTCTTGTATCCAATTATCACCTTTTATCTGTGGGTCTGTACTCCTCCCTTGCCATTTACTTTATTCAGACACTGCCTCCTTTTTCTCATACCTTGAGGAAGGGCTCAGGCCTGAAGGATCAGTAATAAATCTTTGCCTCCTATGACACTGCTGGGTTTCTCCAGCATTTCTGTCATTTTTACTACAGTCAGCGTCTGCAGACTTTCGTGTTTCACATCACTTTAAATGTTTTACTCTTTCTGGCACCTAGTTTTCTTTGTTAAGTATTGGTGTGTACTCAGTGGTGGGACCAGATGTAAGGGGCTGAAGGGTTTTTTCTCAGCTGGTCAAATTGACCAAACTTATGTCCTCTAGCCCAGTAAGCCCCAGCCACGGCTGCTCCAGGATACAGAGCCAGTCCTCCTCCCATAAGACATAGGAGCAAAATAGGCTGTTCAGCCCATCGAGTCTGCCCCGCCATTCAGTCATGAGCTGAACCATTTTCCCTGTCAGCCCCACTGCCCGGCCTTCTCCCCATAACCTTTGATGTTTCAGCTAATCAAGAACCTATCAATCTCTATCTTAAACACATCCAATGACTTGGCCTCCACAATCGCCTGTGGCAACAAATTCCACAGATTCACCACCCTCTGGCTGATAAAATTCCTCCGCATCTCTGATCTAAGTGGATAGCCTTCCATCCTAAAGTTGTGCCCTCATGTCCTAGACTCTCCCACCATGGGAAACAACCTTTCTACATCTACTCTATCCATGCCTTTCAACATTCAAAGTGTTTCAATAGATCCATCCTCAATCTTCTAAATTCCAACAGGAACAGGCCAAGAGGTGTCAAAAGTTCCTCATGTAATAACCCTTTCATTCCTGGAATGTAAAACGGTGCGGACTAGAAGGGCCGATATGACCTGTTTCTGTACTGTAAACTGTTATATGGTTATATGGAATGTCCTCTGAACCCTCTCCAATGTCTGCACATCCTTTCTTAAATGAGGAGCTCAAAACTGCTCACAATACTCCAAGTGAGGTCTCACCATGACCTTATAAAGACTCAACACCACATCTCTGCTCTTATATTCTATTCCTCTTGAAATGAATACCAGCACTGCATTTGCCTTCTTCTCTACCAACTCAACCTGCTTGTTTACCTTCAGGTTCTCCTGCACAAGGACTCCCAGGTTCCTTTGTAACTGGGTATTTTCAATTTTCTCCCCATTTAGAAAATAGTCTGCCCATTTATTTCTTTTACTGTACACTTTATAATTAAATTAGAATTAATCTCCCCAAGTTCTTCTGGAGCCCCATCTCTCCCCCATGCACCTCTTCAGTCTTATCCCTTCCCCAGCCACTTCTCCCACTGCCTCACTCACCCCTACTACTTCCTCTCTCCTCAAATGCCCACTCCCACTGCCTCACCCCTCATAAGGCATGTTTTGGGTTGCTCTGGAGAGAGGAACATTGGTGATATCGTTGAATCTCATTACTTTTGAATGAAAGTTAAATTTCGCCCTAGAGCCCTCATTTAGAACCTTCATTCTATGTTCACTTTAATGCTCAATTCAGACAGCCAGAGTGCATCGTTGAGCTTATAGGTCCAGTACTGCTGGAGAGTTATGTGAATGGGCCGAGTACCTGTATCACACTGTTACAGGGAATGGATCCTGATCTCTGACTCAGCAACCACTCTGTGCTAATTTCATTCTGGTTTTCTGGTGGTGAGAAGATTGAAAACTTTACCTCAGACACAGTAAGATTTCAAACACTAAAAGTTTAATCTTGTGTAATGCTAGTTTATAATTCCACTTTAATCCATGAAACATTTCAGTGAGCACAGACCACAAAAAAAACAGCCACTAATCACAAAAAGCACACACTAAATGTCTGGTTTAATTCACATGAATGAGCACAACTCCTGGAGACAACACTCTTTCACCGGACAGCAGCGGAAAACAGAAGCAGATTTCAACAGCAGGCACACCTCCTGCAGTGCCAGGGTGAATTCTCCTTTCAAGAAACTTGGTCTCGATTCCCTGGTTTTACTTCAAAGCCACAGGTACCTGGCTGAGAGACAGGAGAACAGAACGCATCCGGGACACATCTTTGGATGGCTTGCTGGTCTTCGAGTTCAGATCACACAGGTGGAGGACACGTTCCCAGTCAGTCCCTGAGCTGGTCTCCTCAACTTCACCCAATGTAGGGTCCTCAGTCCTGCCAGAAAGTGAAAGGACAGTCATTAAATTTGTCTTCACACCATCACCCTTCCCCAGCTCAGGAGATTCTATTTAAAAGATAGAGACTCTCGGATTTTATGTAGCCTCCCAGGATGCCCATGGCATTCTTGAGACGGATGGTGGGCAGTCAGATGTCGTGGTCCACATTGATACCAATGATGCAGATAGGAAAAGGGATGGGGTCCTGAAGAGTGAATGCAGGGAGTTGGTATTCTTGGAAAAGGAATAAATGGTGATTAAATTGAACATTGTTAAAGAGGGCAGATTTTTGTGATTTTATAAGAAAGCATATTCAGGAGTTTTTAGAAATAAATTTAAATTCCGTTCTTAATAAATTTGTTGTTTGGGATGCATTAAAGGCATATTTAAGAGGATATATAATGTTTTACATTGAAAATTAAGAAAGATTATACCAAAGAGGTTAATCAATTAGAAAGGGAAAGACAGGATTTGGAAAAGGTATTACAAAGAAAACCTTCGGATGAGAAAAGAAAGCAATTATTAAAGAAAATGTTTTATTTTAATGCAATTCAAACCTATAGGACTAACAAATTGATTGATAGAACTAAGCGAAGATATTATGAATTAGGAGAAAGAGCTCATAAAGTTTTAGCTTGGCAGTTAAAAACTGAACAATCTTGTAGAATAATGCTGTTAGGAAGAGTTCAAAGGTGATTACTTATAATCCTAAAGAAATTAAAGATGTTTTAAAAGTTTTCTATTCCAAGTTATATAGATCAGAATTTATTAGCAATGAAGGTAAGATTGATAAATTTCTACCTCAGATAAATTTATCTAGCTTGATATATAAAGATAAGAAAATTTTGGATGCCCCATGAGAAATTAATGAAGTGCTTAGTTCATTACAGAATGGAACATTTCTAGGAGAAGATGGTTTTCTGTCTGAATTTTATAAGTTTAAGGACCTTTTAATACTTCCATTTATGGAGGTGCTAAAGCTGGTGAAGGAATACCATTTTTTACTGGATTCTTTTTCAGTGGCGATCATTACTATTATACCAAAGAAAGATAAAGACTTGTTAAATCCTGTATCTTATCATCCAATATCTTTATTGAATGTAGATTATAAAATTATTGCAAAATTGTTAGCAAATAGATTATCTAAATCTCTGCCTGATTTAATCTGAATAGATCAAGCAAGTTTTATTTTAAAATGATATTCCACGGTCAATATTGCAAGTTAATCAGCTTAATTAATTTAATTCAGAATAGATAGTAGTATTGCAGTAATTTTGGATATGGAAAACCCTTTTGATAGATTGGAATGGAACTTTCCATTCAAAGTATTGGAGAAGTTTGGTATTGGCTCTACATTTATAAATTGGGTTAAAGACATATAAAAATCCTTTGGCAAAAGTTATTACTAATGGACAAATTTCTGCTTCCTTTCCATTAACTAGGTCAAATCAACAAGGTTGTCCTTTTGTCACTGGCTTTATTTACTTTAGCAGTTGAACCTTTAGCTGAACTTATTAGACAAGATTTTAAGATTAAAGGAATTAAAGTGAATCAAGAAGAATATAAAATTAATTTATTTGCTTATGATATTTTGGTTTATTTAACTGATCCTAAAAATATTACAATTACAGATTAGATTGAAAGAATATGGGGAAGTCTCTGGTTATAAAGTTAATTGGGGAAAAAAGTGAGATTATGTCCTCAGATGAGTGATTATACAGATTTTTAAATCGTCACAAAATATTTAGTATTAAATATTTAGGTATTAGATTTGATAATGAATTAAAAATTTGTATACATTTAATTATCTACCTTTGCTTAATAGAATTGTTGCCTATTTTAAAAAGTGGAATAATTTACCTTTGACTTTAATTGGTAGAATGAATTGTGTTAAAATAAATGTTTTCCTAGAATTCAATATATTTTTCAATCAATTCCCATTCCAATTCCTTCAAATATTTTCAAGGATTTAAATACGGCAGTTAGGAAATTTTTATGGGTCTCTTTGGAAAATTTGACGTGGAAGTAGGGGGTTTGCAACTTCCTCATTTTAAGAATTATTATAAAGCAGCTCGATTTAAATTTGTAAATGTATTGTTTAAATGAAGTAGTATTCCAGCTTTGGCATCTGTTGAATTTAATGCCATAGGGGATATGGATCCCCAAGATTTTATTTATAAATGGAATTCTAAATTGTTATTTGGAAATAGGGAATCATTTATTTTGTAACATTTGATTGAGTTGTGGAATAATATTGATAATGAAATTGATATGAAAGGTTTAATATCTAGGAAAATGCCTCTATACCAAAATAGGCTTATTCCTTTTTCAATAGATAACCAATTTTTGAGGATTTGGAGACAGAAGGGTATCAAGAGGATTGAAAATTGTTTTGAGGATAGGAGATTTATAATATTTGAAAGAATGAGGGAAAATATAGTGTACCTGGTAAAACTTTATTTTGTTATTACCAAGTTGAAGCTTTTTTTATTTGGCAAAATAGGGCCTACTTTGATGTTACCTAATCAATCTGAATTAGAATTACTGATTTGTAATACTACTGTAAATTTATTTCAATAATTTATAATTTATTTCAAACTGAGGCCCCCAAAATTGGGGTGAATATATCTAAATTAAAATAGGAAATAGATTTAAATACTCAAATAAATGAAAAAGACTGAACAGAGTTGTGTAAGAAGAATGTGACTACACTTATAAATGTAAGATATAGGTTAGTTCAATATAATATTTTTACATCAATTATATTTGACTCCACAAAAATTAAACAGATTAATTCCTGCCATGTCAGATTTATGTTTTAGATGTAGATCTGAGGTTGGAACTTTTTTTCATTCAATTTGGAAATTCCCTAAAGTTAGACAATTTTGGTTAGGGGTAGGTAATTTTTTTGGAATGAATTATGGGGGTAAAATTCCCAAAGGACCCAACATTACTTTAATTGAGTAATATTTAAGGCTATAAGACCAAAATTAAAATTATATATTTATTAAATTGAATTTGCAGTTTCTAGGAAACGTATAGCAATATCATGGAAATCAGAAATAGATTTAGGCATGGAAAGATGGCATGCAGGACTTTATAGTTGTATAACATTAGAGAAACTTACTTAAAATCTGCAAGATAAATATGTTATTTGGAAAATAAGGACCCCATATTTACAAAATGTTGGTTTGGATGTGTGGTTGGCTCTCTGAAGACCTCACTTCTTGGTAACCTCCAATAGACTTTATTGTACAGGCATAAATGTTTTATTTTCTTGGCATTCTTTGGTTTTTCTTTTCTTTTTCCTTTCTTTAGGGGTGGAGGGGAATTGGGAGGGTGAGTTGAGTGGGATGGGAGGATATATACCACATGTATAACTTATCTGGAAATAATTTACAAGTGTATGTAATGTAATTATTATTGTGGTTAAAAATTTATAAATAAAGGATTCAAAAAATGTAGGGAGTTGGGAAGTATCTCAATGGTGGTAATCTCTGGACTGCTGCCTGTGTCCACATGCTAATGAGGGTAAGAATAGGAAGGTATGTCAGATGAATACATGGTTAAGAAGTGGCACAAGCATTCAGGTTTGTGCATCATTGGGATATTCTCTGGGGAAGGTATATCCTGTTCAATAGGAAAGGGTTGCACCTGAAATTGAGAGGGACCAATATCCTTGCAGGCAAGTTTTCTATAGCTGTTGGGGAGGGTTTAAACTAGCTAGGTAGGGGATAAGAACCAGTGCTAAGTCAGATGATGGATCAGTGGGTGAAAAGGTAGATGCTATGTGTAGTGATACTATAAGGAAGGACAAGCAGTGGATGGAGTGTAAATATAGTCAGTTGGATGGGTTGAAATATGTGTATTTTAACACAAGAATGATAAATATAAGAGAATGGATCATTATGTAGAATTAAGATGTGGCCATTACAGAGACCTGGCTGCTGCAAGGACAGGTGCTTCATGTTCTGAGATTTAGATGTTTGAAAAGTGGTAAAAGGGGGTAAGAGTGGGGTTGCATTACTAATCAGGGATAGTATCACTGCTGTAGAAAGGGCAGATGCTGTAGAGGGAGTGTCTACTGAATCAGTGTGGATGGAAGTTTGAAATAGGAAGGGAGCAATCACTATGGGAGTAGACTGTAGCCCCCCAAATAGCCCTTGGGCCACTGAGGAATAGATAAGTAGGCAAACTTTGGAATGATGCAGAAATTACAAAATTGTCATAACGGGAGACTTCAAAATCGAGGAGGATCTAAATCGATCGATGTCCCTGTCCATTACATTAGTGGGTAGGGTTAACTGTATTAAGATGAATGTGTTGCCAAGACTCCAGTATCTCTTTCAGGCACTGCCCTGGGGATTCTTCAAAAATTTACTTGTGGGAGTGAGAAGATTTCTTATGGAATGAAAAAGTAGCCAGGGTCTCTATGGAAAAATTGATCTGGGATTATAGTCTGGGTGGATTGCGAATGCCAGACTTTAAAAAATACCATTGGACAGCCTGGTTGAGATGCATCACCATCCTTTTCGAGGGGGAAGGTGTACCATCTTGGGGACATATCAACCTGCATGTGATAGGCAAGCAGGTAGCAGAGGACCTTATTTATAAATGGAACTGTACAACTCCCAGAAGGGATTGAACTGGCCATGTGACATCTGTATGTGTTAAGCGTGTGATTCTGGCTTTTAAAACGTTGCGCGGGTGATGAAGAATAAATCCGTTTGATTCACTTTAAAAATGCCTTGTGCAATTATTTCATTGTATCCCACTGCGATTCCAGTGGCCATAATTGATGAGCCTGACAAGTTCAAAAATGTTCAAAAACTGTGGTTCCAACAGGCTGAAGCACAATTTCACCTTCGCAAAGTCAAATTAGACACCACCTGTTACTACCATCTTGTCAGTTCCCTGGACTAGGCCATCGCTAAGAGGGTCGGTGACTTTCTACGGGATCCACCACATACCAGCAAGTATGATGCTTTAAAAGCAGTTTTATTATGTGTATATGGTATGTCCCATAGGGAAAAGGCAGCCAAACTACTACATTTCGATGAGTTGGGACACCGCACCCCTTCAGAACTAATGGATGAAATGCTGTTCCTGGCAGCTGGTGAAAGGCCCAATATGTAATTCGAGCAGCTCTTTTTAGAGCGAATGCCAGATGATATTAGTTTCTTGTTATCCAAGTGTTCATTTGAAGACCCAAGGGCTGTAGCAGCGAAGGCAGACATTCTATGGCTGCCTAAAAAGCACAGCAAGGAAAGACAAGTCTGCACAACCAACCCCTCCGATAATGACTCCATGTCACACCCTAGTGCCTACAAGCAGGCAATGCCCTAAGACACCTTGGCTTGGTATTATTACTGCAGGCATTGGGGAGTAAATGCCCAGGCCAACTGCCAGTAAGGGCTGCAGCAGTTGGTGAGAAACCTGCATGCCTACTGTATGGGACCTGTTGTCCCAGTGAACATTTCTGGTGGACACAGGTTCAGAAGTTAGTGTATTTCCACCCACTGATTTAGACACATGCCATCCTACCCCGACCTGCAACTATGAGCAGTTAACAGTTCCAACATTCTGACCTTTGGCACCAAGAAGATTAAGGTCAAGTTCAAGAATCATCTCTACACTTGGCCATTTATTATAGCAGCAATATCCTGACCTTTGCTTGGTGCAGATTTTCTTCAGGCTCATTCATTCCTCATCAATTTGAAAGGGCATTGGCTAATAGATGGAACTACTTTTCAGACTATTCCTCCACCAGACACCTATACCCCTGCTCTATGCCTCCAAACATTAAGTAAACCAATGGATTAATTCTCCAAGCTGTCGGAAGATTTCCTTGAGATTATTACCCTACAATTTTCTGCCTCCACTGCAAAGTATGGTGTCACTCATCACATTTGTACCAAGGGCCCTCCTATCCATGGAAAAAGTGCACCACTTGCCTCCAGAGAAGCTGCATTTAGCTAAGGAAGAGTTTGCCAAGATTGAGGAACTAGGCATAATTCGTAGGTCCGACAGTCCCTGGGCATCTCCATTACATATTGTCCCAAAACACAACGGAGGTTGGCAACCTTGTAGAGATTACAGGCATCTTAACGACGTTACCATCCCAGACCGTTATCCGATACCTCATATTCAGGATTTCTCGGCTAATTTGCATGGAGTGAAGATCTTCTCCAAAATAGACTTGGTGTATGGCCATCACCAAGTACCAGTAGAGCCAGAAGACATTCCACAAACAGCAATAATTACCCCATTTGGGTTGTTTGAATTTTTACGAATGCCATTTGGATTACAGAATGCTCCTCAATCACTTCAACGGATGATGAACATTTTAGGATATGGTATGAACAATGTCTTCATTTACCTCAACGACATTTTAGTGGCCAGTGCAACTAAGGAAGAACATTTGGAAAATCTTCGTACACTTTTTATTTGTCTTCAAGAGTTTGAACTGACCATCAATCCAGATAAATGCATTTTTGGACAAGAAACAAATTGATTTCTTGGGGCATAGGATTACTCAAGAAGGTGCCATCCAAAGTTGAGGTCATCACCAAATACTCAAGACCTGCTACAATTAAAAACCTTCAGGAATTATTGGGAATGGTAAAATTTTACCACCGGTTTCTTCCAGGAGCAGCTCATATCATGACGCCTCTTTTCAATTTACTGTCCAGAAATGCCAGAACCATCCATTGGACTGAAAAGGGAAACAATGCCTTCTTGAAGACAAAATATTTGCTGGCTTATGCCATTATGGTCAGCTTCTCAGTTTTAAATGTAGCCACCCCACTTTCTACAGACGCTTCCAGTATGGCCATAGGAGGTGAACTTCATCAATAGGTCAACGGGCAATGGAAACCATTAGCGTTCTTCAGCCACCATCTTCGTGAGGCAGAGAAGGACTACAGTGCTTTTCATAAGGAGCTTTTGGCCATTTACTTGTCTATTCAACATTTCTGTTATTTTTTGGAGGGCAGAGATTTTTACTATGTACACCGATCTCAAGCCTCCTTAACATTTGGATTTTCCAAATTTGCAGAGCTCTGATCATCGCGACACCACCAATTATCATTCATTTCACAATTCTCCACAAAACTACTACATATTTCTGGAAAAGATAATGTAGTAGCTGATGCACTTTCCCACTCTGCACCACTTGAGATTTCGTCTATAGATCAAGGTATTGACGATACAGCTTTGGCCATGGCCCAAGAACATGACCATGAGACAAATGCTTATTGGACTGCAATCACAAACCTGCAATTGAAAGATGTCCAGTTTGAAGTTAATGGGAAACTACTCCTCTGTGATATATCAACGGGATACCCACACCCAGTAGTGCCGGCATCATGGAAACATTGAGTATTCAATCCTGTTCGTACAGTTTCTGACAGGTTTGTGTGGCACGGTCTTAAAGAAGATTTTACACAAATAGCAAGGTCCTGCATTTCCTTCCAGAAAGCAAAGGTTCAGTGGCATTCTAAGGCACCACTGCAGTCCTTCCCAGCAGTCTTTCGTCATTTTGCTCATGTCCACGTGGACATTGTTGGTCCACTTCCTGTTTCAAGAGGAATAGATGGATTTACATGGTGGCCCGAGGTCGTGCCTATGGTAGATGCTACTACAAACACCTGTGCTTGGGTGTTCCTCAGTCCCTGGGTGTCTTGTTTCGGATTACCAGCAGATGTTACTTCAGATAGAGGACCACAATTTATTTCCATACTGTTGACAGCCTTGTCTTGCTTGCTCAGTACAACAATTCATCATACAAATGCCTATCATCCCCAGGCTAATGGAATGGTGGAATGATTTCATAGATATCTCATGCCAGCCTTGATTGCTCAGTTAGAAGGCCCAAGTTGGGCCATGGGTATTACTGGGCATTAGAACAACTCCAAAGGAGGACCTTCAAGCTTTATCTGCAGAGCTTGTGTACAGCCCACCGTCGGTGGTCCCAGGGGAGTTCATCCCCTACCATTCCAACTCCAGTGATGATCCTAAAGAACAGTTGAGCAGACTAAGGGAGACTAGGAAAATTGACCCCTATACCACCATCATTGCATGGAGAACACTTTCCTTTGTGCCTGAAGACCTCAAAAAACTGCAAATGTGACTTCGTCCGAATGGGAACACTTGGTCAACCTTTGCAGACAAACTAGGTCGACCTGTATTTTGGACATTGGAGGGAAGGCATAGTCTTTCACTATTGACAGGCTTAGACCAGCTCATGTGGACAAGTCATCCCCCACGGCTGCAGTCAATAGTCTGTTGCAAAGGTCGACCACCTATAAGACAGACAAATGTTTCTGCCAGTTCGGGGAAGGGAGGGCGTGGATCGGCGCTATGGCGGCACAACTCCCAGAAGGCATCAAACCACCCACCTGACATCAGTGCGTGATGACGCTAGCACACGTCGAGCGCATGACTCTGGCTTTTAAAAGGTTGCACACATTATGAAGAGTAAATAAATTTGAATCACTCTAAATCACCTTTTGTGATCATTTTGTCGTGTCCACTGTGATTCCAGTGGCCACAAGATGCTAAATTGTTATCAGGAAAGTAAGGCAGCACCGTATTAAAACAAATAATTCTAATTGGGAATAAAATTAACCAATATGTAGGAACCAAAGGGGGCTGTCTCCAAAAACTCCCCGATTCCAAATAGATTAATACCATTGGTGGATAACAGGATCCGAGACACTTGGCATCATAATGTTATGAGCAGGGGCAGCTAATGTTGTTTGAGCAACTTAGGAATAAGCATAATTTATTAAATAAGACACTGCTACCTTCAAATAAGATTTTTTCTACAGGACAAATTAGGTACAACTACAGCCCTACTACCAATGTGCAGTGACAGAGACCATAATTCAAAGGGGGAGCACACAGAAGTTCATTTTGGCAATGTATTCCTTGCTCCAAATGGAAGGCCCTAAACCAGGCTTTGATAAGTCAAGGCAGAGATGGGAGTCGGACTTAGGAGTAACGAATGATGAACGATGCTGGTCCGACTTGTGTTGGGCCAGCATGACTGCAGTCATCAATGTGAGGTACAGGCTGGTGCAGTCCAATTCTCTACATCAGCTGTACCTGACACCGCAAAAATTGAATAGATCTAAACCAGAATTATCAGACCGATGTTTTAGATGTGGCATTGCGACAGGGACTTTTATGCACGCAACCTGGACACGTACCAAGGTGAGGCCCTTTTGGATGGAACTGGGCCAAGCCCTGGAAAAATCATAGGTAAAGAATTCCCATAGGATCTAGAGCTGTTCCTGTTGGGAAACATAATGGATGCAAGGCTTACAATGAAGCTATCCAAATTTCAAATTCAATTTGTCATGATTGCGCTGGTGGTGGCCAAGAAGTGCATAGCAGTTGCCTGGAAGTCTGACTCCTACTTGAGCATTGAACGTTGGAACACAGAAATGCAGAGCTGTGTTCCTCTGGAGAAAATTACCTACAATCCAAGGAAACAAACAGAACCTTTTTGAAGATCTGGCAACCCTACTTAAACTACATAGGGGCACAACTGTAGTATGGACCATCGTGCCTCACCACTCACCTAATCCACCCCCCAATTGATGGGGGAGCAGAGGGGGTCCATCCCATTCTAACCAGGGAAAGCCACGGAAAAAGGAAGGCAGCCTATGCACTGACTGCTCCGACGCGACAAACCCATAATCCCCCAAATATAAGTTTCATGCCTTTGTTGTGAGTGTTTTGGTTATTGTGTGCAAGTCTAATTGGTCTAGTGTTAAGTGTTCAATGTTGGAGGGGAAGGGTGGAGGGAAGGGTATAAAAAGAAGAGCTTAAACTCTATGAGATGATTTAACAAGTATGGAAGACTACACAAAAGAGTCTGGAAAAACAACCAACTGAAAAACCTCACAAAGATAAGCGTATACAGAGCCGTTGTCATACCCACACTCCTGTTCGGCTCCGAATCATGGGTCCTCTACCGGCACCACCTACGGCTCCTAGAACGCTTCCACCAGCGTTGTCTCCGCTCCATCCTCAACATCCATTGGAGCGCTTACACCCCTAACCTCGAGGTACTCGAGATGGCAGAGGTCGACAGCATGCTGAAGATCCAGCTGCGCTGGATGGGTCACGTCTCCAGAATGGAGGACCATCGCCTTCCCAAGATCGTGTTATATGGCGAGCTCTCCACTGGCCACCGTGACAGAGGTGCACCAAAGAAAAGGTACAAGGACTGCCTAAAGAAATCTCTTGGTGCCTGCCACATTGACCACCGCCAGTGGGCTGATAACGCCTCAAACCGTGCATCTTGGCGCCTCACAGTTTGGCGAGCAGCAACCTCCTTTGAAGAAGACCGCAGAGCCCACCTCACTGACAAAAGGCAAAGGAGGAAAAACCCAACACCCAACCCCAACCAACCAATTTTCCCCTGCAACCGCTGCAATCGTGTCTGCCTGTCCCGCATCGGACTTGTCAGCCACAAACGAGCCTGCAGCTGACGTGGATTTTTTACCCCCTCCATAAATCTTCGTCCGCGAAGCCAAGCCAAAGAATGTAAATAATGCTAATATTGTTGATAATTATATTTTTTTATATCGACAATTGTTGCAGTTTGAGTGAAAAACTATAAATAAAATATTTTTAAAAATTAAAAATGGTAAGTTCTCGGCACAGGGCGAGTTATACCCCAGGTTATTCAGGAGGCAAGAGAAGAGATTGCTGGGGTATTGGCAATGATCTTTGTGTCCTTCCAGACGAGATGCCAAAGGATTAGAGAATGGTAAATGTAGTCACCTTGTTTTAAAAAAAAGTAGTAAAGAGAATCCTGGGAATTATAGACCAGTGATTCTTGCGTCAGTGGACAGGATTTACGTGCATTTAAAGAAATACTGTCTACTCAATGATAGTCAGCCTGGCTTTGAGGGGAAGTTTATGCCTCACAAGCCTGACTGTTTTACAAGGAGGTGACCAAAGAAATTGATGAAGGTAAGTCATGAGATGGCGAGAATATTGTTAGAAAAATTAACATGGAAATATGAATTAGAAGTAGATGGCAAGAATATCATTAGAAAAATTAACATGGAAATGTGAATTAGAAGGATTACAGCTTCCTAATTTTAAGAATTATTATAAGGCAGCACAATTAAGGTTTTTTGTTTCTTTATTTGGGAAAATCTAACCATCATGGGTGGAAATAGAAATAAATAAGATTGGAGAAACTATACCCGAGGAATTTATTTATAAATGGGAACCAAGGTTAATGGCTATTGACAGAGATGCTCCATTATTGAAACATTTGATTAATGTTTGGAATAAAGTCAAGTTAGGAAAATGATGAAACTCTTTTGTCATTAAAAACGCCATTGATTATTCTTCTTTTACTTTTTTTTTCAAAAGATAATCCTTTTTTGAATGTTTGGATTAATAAAGGAATTTCTAAAATAGGAGATTGTTATGAAAATGGTAGATTGATATCATTTGATCAATTAAAAACTAAATATGATATTCAATGTAATATACTTTTTTTGTTATTTTCAATTAAGAGCTTATTTAAGAGAGAAATTAGGATCTGATATGGTTTTAAAAGATCCTACAGATTAAGAACAATTAATTGTTTATGGAATGGTTAAAAAATTTATTTCAATACCATTTATGATGTTGCAAGAAAAAACACTTAAAATTAGGTTTGTTTAAGTCAAAAGAAAAATGGGAACTGCTATCAATAGATCAACAATTTTGGCAAGATTTATGTAAAGACATTATGTCTAATACAATTCATGCAAGATATAGATTACTTCATAATAATTTTTTTACATCAGTTATACATTATGCCTCAGAAATTGAATAGATGGAAATTGAATATATCGGATCAATGTTCTAGACGTGGAGAAGATATTGGTCTTGTTTAAAAGTTAAACCTTTTTTGGATTTCCATTAGTGAGTTTTTACAGCATGTTATAAGTGTTGTTTTTCCGTTAAATTATAAATTATTTTTTATGAGAAATTTTGAGAATATAACTCTTAACAGATTTTCAATTGAAATTTGTTAAATTAGCTTTGGTGATAGCAAGGAAATGTATTGCTGTTACTTGGAAATCACTGACATTTGGAAGATACCATACAGAGATTTAAAGTTGTATTCCTTTAGAAAAAAATTACACATAATTTGAGGGGTAAATATTCTGTATTTTTACAGATTTGGAGCCCTTTTGCCCGAACAATGAGATTAAAATTATAAATAATTCCCTCGAGTCCTCCAGACCAATGAAGTCTTCCCTTAAAATAAATAATTTTTTTTTTTATATCTTTGAATGTCTTCTGAACCAATCCAATTCAATATATAATTATGTTATATATTTTAGCAATTCATTTTTTTTAAGTAGGGATAGGAGGGGTTAGGGTGAGTGGAAGGGATTAGTTGGGGTTTTTATTCTTTTGTAGTTTTTTTCTTTCTTTTGTATATAAATCAACATGTGTTTATGTTTTATAATAAAACCAACAAGGTCGGGTCAGATACAGCAATGAGCTCTCTGAACCCTTCTCCATTAACAATGGCGTGAAGCAAGGCTGTGTTCTCGCACCAACCCTCTTTTCAATCTTCTTCAGCATGATGCTGAACCAAGCCATGAAAGACCCCAACAATGAAGACGCTGTTTACATCCGGTACCGCACGGATGGCAGTCTCTTCAATCTGAGGCGCCTGCAAGCTCACACCAAGACACAAGAGAAACTTGTCCGTGAACTACTCTTTGCAGATGATGCCGCTTTAGTTGCCCATTCAGAGCCAGCTCTTCAGCGCTTGACGTCCTGCTTTGCGGAAACTGCCAAAATGTTTGGCCTGGAAGTCAGCCTGAAGAAAACTGAGGTCCTCCATCAGCCAGCTCCCCACCATGACTACCAGCCCCCCCACATCTCCATCGGGCACACAAAACTCAAAACGGTCAACCAGTTTACCTATCTCGGCTGCACCATTTCATCAGATGCAAGGATCGACAATGAGATAGACAACAGACTCGCCAAGGCAAATAGCGCCTTTGGAAGACTACACAAAAGAGTCTGGAAAAACAACCAACTGAAAAACCTCACAAAGATAAGCGTATACAGAGCCGTTGTCATACCCACACTCCTGTTCGGCTCCGAATCATGGGTCCTCTACCGGCACCACCTACGGCTCCTAGAACGCTTCCACCAGCGTTGTCTCCGCTCCATCCTCAACATCCATTGGAGCGCTTACACCCCTAACCTCGAGGTACTCGAGATGGCAGAGGTCGACAGCATGCTGAAGATCCAGCTGCGCTGGATGGGTCACGTCTCCAGAATGGAGGACCATCGCCTTCCCAAGATCATATTATATGGCGAGCTCTCCACTGGCCACCGTGACAGAGGTGCACCAAAGAAAAGGTACAAGGACTGCCTAAAGAAATCTCTTGGTGCCTGCCACATTGACCACCGCCAGTGGGCTGATAACGCCTCAAACCGTGCATCTTGGCGCCTCACAGTTTGGCGGGCAGCAGCCTCCTTTGAAGAAGACCGCAGAGCCCACCTCACTGACAAAAGGCAAAGGAGGAAAAACCCAACACCCAACCCCAACCAACCAATTTTCCCTTGCAACCGCTGCAATCGTGTCTGCCTGTCCCGCATCGGACTTGTCAACCACAAACGAGCCTGCAGCTGACGTGGACTTTTTACCCCCTCCATAAATCTTCGTCCGCGAAGCAAAGCCAAAGGAATGTGATTTATGATTTTACTAATTGTTATATACGTGTTGATTCTAAATAAAATTTTTAAACAAAGGAGAGGTGGTATCTGGCTAATGACAGCAGCTCCAGAGAGTAAGGCAGTGGACTGGACAAGCTCCCTGTGGCAGATGAGCAGGAAAGGAAAAGGTGTGATGGGGGAGATAGACCGGTGATATCTTCATTACAATCCTTTCAAACACTCATCCCATTCAATTCTTTCCTTCAGAATAATCAGACCTGCACGTGAAGCCCTTGAAAATCCCCTCCTGCCTCAACCAAGAGGTCTCCCAGCCGACCTTAGCATCCCACTGGCCATGGGCACAGTCCCCTGGTGTGACGTCCTGGTGCAGAACATCAGCTCCCATCTACACATTACCCTCCCTGCTGTCTTCATGCCCAATGAACCGGTCACCTCCTGAGTGTCACGGTTCACTTCCCTCACTCCACACCTCCCCCACCTCTACCAGCCCTTACCTCACTCCTCCTCACCTATTGTTAGCCCTCCAACTCAATCTCTTGTTGGGATTCCCATCCCTGGCCATCCCATTTCAGGGTGCCCAGTGAGCAGACAAACATCTCTGAGGATTTGCATGAATCAAGGAGGAGCTTTGCCCTTCTCCTTATTTGACCAAACTAATATACAAGTCCTCTGGTACAGTGAGGCTCAGCGTTAGAGACCTGGGTTCAGTCCCGAGCTCCAGCACTGGCTGTGTGGAGTTTACACACTCTACATGAGTGCGTGGATCCTCCCCCATGTTTTCCCATTTCCTCCCACCCATCCCCCCACCCCACGAAACATGGTTAGAAGCTTCTATGGCCACTGGAGTATGGCGAGTGCAGAAACGAGGAGGAGTCAATGGGAATGTGGGAGAGATATGGGATCAATGTAAATTGGTGACAAGGGCAGCAGGGACTCAGTGGGCCAAAGGGCCTGTGACATTATGACCATGATTTACCCTGCCACTCCCATCTCTCCAGTCTTGCCTTGGAGCTCCATTGAGTCAGAGAAATTCAGCCTCTGCTTCACATGACCAATTATCCCACCGACTCCCATGTCTCTGGGATGTGGGAGGAAACCAGAGCTCTATGGTCACAGGGAGAACCCCATACAGACAGCTCCCAGATGAGATTGAACCCAGGAGTGGAGGATGAGATGCCTCTGACTCCTTACTCACTACTACTGGGACACACACAGGCCAGGAGCCAACAGAACCGCAGCCTGCAAACAGAGCTGAGACTCTACTCTATGGACCCAACCATTCAGTCTCTCAGTGTAGCAAAGTTCAGAGGTGTGAGAGATGAGCAAAAATTGATATAAAAATATGAAGATGAGGAAACTAGTATAGATATATGTGTAATGAATAAAGCCAGTAAGAATAGGATAAGAATAGATATTAGAATGTAGGAAGTAAAGTTAGTCTGAATAAGATAAGGGTCTTCTAGCCCTAGATAGAATTAACAGGTTCTGCATACGTAATTAGTAAGCCCTAGACAGTATTAGCAAGTTCTACATATGAAGAGGTTGTAGCCCTGAGGGTCGGGAAGGTGTAAATTAGAACCAAAGACAGGTTTGTGAATAAGGACAATGAGGATAATGACATGATGAGACACCGACAGGATACCCCCTGGTCCTCCAAGTTCACAGAAACAGCGTAGGCAGGCAGGATTGCCTAATGCCAAACCTATCCAGGAGGCAGAAGAATGTAAGGGGGAGGGTATTCCTATACTGAAATCAACTGTATAAAAGTTGGGTGAGCCCCAGTGTATGTGTGTATTCCCAGGGTAAGGGGAAGCACCCAACTTTGCATTGTTGTATAATAAATGTTCTTTGTTCTCAATTTTTGTCTCGAGCAATTTCTGTGAAGGTTCTTCTGTTTCTAACAAATGGGGCTCGTCCGGGATCCCACTCCCTCCACTGACAGAGTGCCCGACGATGGGGGTAGGTGCACCCCAGCTGATTCAGCTGGACTCACGGACGAAGGGTGACTGGTCAGTGGATGAAGCGAGTGATATCCGAGAAGAGGCATTGAGAACAAACAACGAGAGGACGTTAAGGAAGCGTGCTAGAACTAGCTACTGGATCTCGGTAAGAGAAATTTTCATTACCTGTTAGTATGGGAGGTGTGAGTAGAAAGGAAGAGAGTCCTAAGGAAGGATGGGAGGATCAGATAACCAAGCAAAGTCCATTAGGATTAATGTTATCTGATTGGGGTGCGGGGAGAACCCGTGGGAAAGACAAACTGACCATGGTCAGGTATTGCTGTTTGGAATGGGTTAAAAGTCCGATAAAAGGAAGTTCAGTATATTGGCCAAAGCTCGGATCCGAGGATGACTGGATGCGTCAAACATTGAACATCTGGCTCTATCAAAACCAAAGAGATAATCTTGAGAGCAGGGAATATGCAGCCTGCTGGCTCAGGGGATCGTTTGATCAACTGGTTTTGAATGAAAAGGAATGCAAGGACAAGAAAGATAAGGAACCTTTTGTCCCTGAAACACAAGGATGGGATGTGTTACATTCCCTTCCTCCACCTTATGTTCCTCCTATGCCGGCTCCTATCTTTCCCCCTCCCCTCCTATGCCCTACCCTTTTGCACCTTCCCCTCCTCCCCCACAGCTAGAGAAAAGAGAAGAAAGTAGGGGTGGTATGATGACCCATTCACAAAGTACTCGATTACCACCTCTATTGACAAGAGAGGGAGGCGACTTTAATTCAGAACAGTGTGAGACCCTCCGGGAAGAAAGGGCAGAACCCTTTGATTCATTTCCCGTAGAGCAGGAACCTAGACATAATAAGCCAGAAACTAAATGGATGAGACCTCTGTGGGAAGTTCCCGTGGGAGAGGGTCTCGGTTTCGTAAATGTGCCCCTGACCAGTACAGAGGTGCGTAACTTTAAGAGAGAAATGATCTCCCTGATAGAAGATCCTCAAGGATGTCCTGAACAATTAGATCAATTTTTGGGACCAAATACATATACCTGGGATGAGTTAACATCTATTTTTAAAACATTGTTTACTTTGGATGAGCATGGAATGATTCGCCAGGCAGGGATTAGAGTCTGGGATAGGGAACACCAAGGGGGACCAGAGGCGATACCTGGAGAAGCTAAATTTCCCCTGGCGAAACCAAATTGGGATAAGAATACTAATGATGGTCGCACATTAATGGAAGAATATAGGGTTAATCTGATAAAAGGAATCAAGGAATCTGTCCCAAAGGGACAGAATTTTAAGAAAGCATTTGAGGTTCCCCAAGGTCCTGAGGAGACCCCTCTGCATTTCTGAATAGATTGTGTACGGCCATACAGCAATATGGGGGTCTGGACATAGAATCCCCAGCAGGTGAACAATTAGTATTAACGGGTTTCGTTACGAACTCAGCCCCAGACATTAGAAGGAAATTACAGAAGATTGAGAATTGGCATGAGCAGGGAATAACCCAGCTTCTACAGATCGCACAAAGAGCATTTGTCCAGAGGTCTGAGGATAAGCAGAAAGGAAAGGCTACGATTTTGATGCAGGCAGTCAAGGGAGTCGTGGAGGAACAACAAGGAAAGGGTAGGGACTGTGTGCCAGCTCCTGGCCATTGGGAGGAGAGCCAGGGGTGGGGAAGTAGGGACCAGAGTAGATGGAGGAGTAGAAGAGAATTCCGGGGACGACGACCATTCCCGGGACCCTGTGGAGACCCAGGTAGAAATTGGGAAACAGGAGCATTAGTTTGTTATCATTGTAAAAAGGAGGGACACTTTAAGAGAGAATGCCCAATGCGAGCCAGGGAGACACGATCCTACGCCCTGATGGAAGCAGATTATGAATAGGGGAGTCACAGTTCTCAATCAATACACACCGTGGGGCTGCATGGAGAACCATTGGTAAATTTAAGCATAGGATCCCACAGTGACAAGATGGTATTTTTAGTGGATTCTGGGGCAGCCCGGTCTAGTATTTTACAACCACCCGAGGGTGTTAGGATAGAGGGGACAGTGATAGTTTCGGGAGAAGGAGGAAGAGACTTTACAGTCCCTGTATTAAGAGATGTAAGTATACAAATGGGAGAAAAGGTAATAACAGAGGATATTTTACTAGTTCCCCAAGCTGGAGTTTGTTTGTTAGGACGAGATTTACAGGACCAATTGGCTATCGGCACCAGACCACAGGGATCAGGTATCGGGGTTCAATTGTATGTATTAAGCGAGGAAGATCGAGAACTAATAAATCCTGGAGTATGGGCAGGAAGAGGCAATAGATGAGTGTTAGATATTCTTCCCCTGCAAGTTACTTTAAAAGATTCTGAACAAGTAATTAGGCGAAAACAGTATCCAATTCCTATAGCTGGCCGAAAGGGGCTGCAGCCAGTAATTGACCAGTTGGTGAAAGATGGGATACTCGAACCTTGTATGTCACCTTTTAATACCCCAATTTTACCTGTCCAAAAACCAGACGGTACCTATCGATTAGTGCAGGACTTGAGGGAGCTGAGCAAAATTATTCTCACCCGTCACCCGGTTGTATCTAATCCTTATACAATAATGGGTAAAATCGATCCCCATAGTAAATGGTTTAGTGTGATTGACCTCAAAGATGCTTTCTGGACCTGTCCATTAGCAACAGAGAGCAGAGACATGTTTGCCTTTGAATGGGAAAATCCTTTTACTGGACGTAAGAATCAATACCAGTGGACCGTCCTTCCCCAGGGCTTTACAGAATCACCAAATTTATTCGGTTAGGTCTTAGAACAAATACTAGATGAGGCTCCTCGGAGAGAGAATTGTCAGTTGATACAATATGTTGATGAGTTGTTAATTACAGGAAAAACGTACGAATCAGTTAAACAGTATACTGTTGAACTTTTGAATTTTCTGGAGAATAAGGGTCTTAGGGTGAGCGAATCCAAATTACAATTTGTTCAATCAGAAGTTAAATACTTAGGTCATCTGGTAAGTGAGGGAACTAGGAAAATAAGTCCAGAAAGGATACGTGGTATTCTACAGATTCCCCCTCCCAAGAATGCCCAAGAACTTAGGAAATTCCTTGGTTTAGTGGGATACTGTAGAATCTGGATTGAAAATTATTCTAGCCTGGTCAGATTTCTCTAAGATAAACTCGCGATTCTAGGGGGCGAAGCTGTTGTCTGGACAGAGGAAGAGATTAAAGATTTTAACTTGGTGAAACAGAGCCTTATTAGTGCCCCAGTGTTGGCATTACCCAACCTAAATAAGCCATTTGACCTATATACCAATGCGAAAGGAGGTGTAGCCACCGGAGTACTAACACAAGAGAGGGCAGGCTATAGACAGCCAGTTGCTTTTCTGTCAAAAGTTTTAGACCCTGTTTGTCGTGGTTGGCCAGAATGTGTGCAAGCCATCGCAGTCACTGCTATTTTAGTTGAGGAAGGACGAAAGATTACGTTTGGTGCCCGGATGATAGTTCACACCCCTCACACAGTCCACAATATTCTCTTACAACGTGCTGGAAGGTGGCTCACAGACTCTAGAATTTTAAAGTATGAAGCGATCCTAATGGATAGGGATGATTTGACCCTGATTACGAATAAAGAACACAATCCAGCAGCTTTCTTGGTTTCTCCAAATTCTGACAATACCAAAAATGAATTAGAGCATGTATGTTTAGAGGTAATAGATTTACAGACCAAAATTAGAAAGGATTTAAGTGATGATCCTTTACAGGAGGGTGAAAGGTGGTTTATTGATGGATCTTCCCATTGTATTGATGGCACTCGCTATAGCGGGTATAGTGTAGTGGATGGGAAAGAAGGAGTGGTGATTGAAGCTGGTCGCTTCCCCGGTCATTGGTCAGCACAATCTTGTGAATTGTATGCCCTCTGTAGAGCACTCCAGGGTCTAGAGAACAAGGTGGGTACTATCTACACGGACTCAAAGTACACTTTTGGTGTAGTGCACACCTTTGGGAAGATCTGGAAAGAGCGGGGAATGATAACTGGAAAAGGACAAAAGTTGATCCATGAAAACTTAATTGTCCAATCCCTGGATGCTCTTACATTACCTGAGGAAATAGCGAAGCCATCAAAGTGGTGACAGTCCTGAAGCCCAGGGGAACAGATAGGCAGATGCAGCTGCCAAACAGGCTGCACTCGCAGAGAAAATAGACATGCAGCTGTTACTGCCCACCCCACTAGAGGTTAAAAAGACTCCCATCTTTTCACGGGAAGAGGAGGTTTCTATGAAAGACCAGGGAATGCGTCAAACTGCCGATGGGTTGTTGTGGACGGCAGAAGGACGTCAAGTGCTGAACAAAGCCTTGGCTCGGCAAATTTTTGATCAGATACACCAACAGACACACTGGGGAACACAGGCACTTGTGGATACATTTGTACGGTCCTTTTATTGCTCAGGCATATATACAATAGCCAAACAAAGTACTCGAGGTTGTCCAATCTGTCAGAAAGTAAATAAGAAATCTATGCGGTCGCAATATAGCTGTACGCCTGTTTCAACGGATACAAATTGACTTTACAGAATTACTTAAGATAGGAATTTACAAATACCTCCTGGTGATGGTAGATCATTTCACACGATGGGTTGAGGCTTTCCCGACCCCTAATGATCGTGCCAGCACCGTTATCAGGATACTAATGGAGTCTGTGATTCCATGATATGGTATGATTCAAACCATTGACTCGGATCGAGGTACACATTTTACCTCTCAGGTACTCCAGGGTGTGTGCAAAAGACTGGGAATAGACTGGCAGCTACATACCCCGTGGCACCCCCAAAGCTCACAACGGTCAGGCGGTTAAAGACACTTCTTCAGGAATTCGAAAATCTTCCCATACCCAGGTTCAGACTTGGCAACCTTGGTCCGGTGTGGGATGGACTAGACTTTTTATTGGTAACTGGAGTCTGATACCCACTACCCTTATAGCAGCTGGACTCACTATTCTGTCCATTATGGTGCTCCCCTACCTCAAGACTTGTGTGCAGTATTTGATTCATCGAACCCCTCGTCAGAACATTCTAACCCAAAGGATGTATGTTTCCCTAATTCTGTCTGATGATGCTGAGACTGCAGTTCATTTACTGACCAGCTGGGAAAAAGACCAAGTTTGCAAGTAATACATTCCAGTTGACAAGTCACAAGCATAGCTAAAAGAAAAGCGAGGATTGTGAGAGACGAGTAACACTGATCTAAAAGAAAAGTGAGGATTGTGAGCGATGAGCAAAAACTGATATAAAAATATGAAGATGAGGAAACTAATATAGATATATGTGTAATGAATAAAGCCAGTAACCTCACAAAGATAAGCGTATACAGAGCCGTTGTCATACCCACACTCCTGTTCGGCTCCGAATCATGGGTCCTCTACCGGCACCACCTACGGCTCCTAGAACGCTTCCACCAGCGTTGTCTCCGCTCCATCCTCAACATCCATTGGAACGCTTACATCCCTAACGTCGAAGTACTCGAGATGGCAGAGGTCGACAGCATCGAGTCCACGCTGCTGAAGATCCAGCTGCGCTGGATGGGTCACGTCTCCAGAATGGAGGACCATCGCCTTCCCAAGATCGTGTTATATGGCGAGCTCTCCACTGGCCACCGTGACAGAGGTGCACCAAAGAAAAGGTACAAGGACTGCCTAAAGAAATCTCTTGGTGCCTGCCACATTGACCACCGCCAGTGGGCTGATATCGCCTCAAACCGTGCATCTTGGCGCCTCACAGTTTGGCGGGCAGCAACCTCCTTTGAAGAAGACCGCAGAGCCTACCTCACTGACAAAAGGCAGAGGAGGAAAAACCCAACACCCAACCCCAACCCACCAATTTTCCCCTGCAACCGCTGCAATCGTGTCTGCCTGTCCCGCATCGGACTTGTCAGCCACAAACGAGCCTGCAGCTGACGTGGACTTTTTACCCCCTCCATAAATCTTCGTCCGCGAAGCCAAGCCAAAGAAGAAAGCCAGTAAGAATAGGATAAGAATAGATATTAGAATATAGGAAGTAAAGTTAGTCTGAATAAGATAAGGGTCTCCTAGCCTTTTAGACAGAATCAGCAAGTTCACCAGCATGAATAGATAATAGATAATAGAATGTAGGAAGTAAAGTTTTTGTCTGAATAAGATAAGGGTCTTCTAGCCCTAGATAGAATTAGCAGGTTCTGCATATGTAATTAGTAAGCCCTAGACAGTTAGCAAGTTCTACATATGAAGAGGTTGTAGCCCTGAGGGTCGGGAGGGTGTAAATTAGAACCAAAGACAGGTTTGTGAATAAGGACAATGAGGACAATGACATGATGAGACACTGACAGGATACCCCCTGGTCCTCCAAGTTCACAGAAACAACACGTAGGCAGGCAAGATTGCCTAATGCCAAACCTATCCAGGAGGCAGAAGAATGTAAGGGGGAGGGTATTCCTATACTGAACTCAACTGTATAAAAGTTGGGTGAGCCCCAGTGTATGTGTGTATTCCCAGAGTAAGGGGAAGCACCCAACTTTGCATTGTTGTATAATAAATGTTCTTTGTTCTCAAGTTTTGTCTCAAGCAATTTCTGTGAAGGTACTTCTGTTTCTAACAGAGGGAACTGGGAACTCTGATGTGCCTATGCTCCAATCTGTTCATGGGAACTCATTCTGAGAGGCTTCTGCCTTCTGCTTGACCAGGCGATAGACGCCCCCCCCCCCCCCCCCCCCCACCACTCTGGAGTGGAAAGGAGCTGGTACCTTTTCATCTCTGCCACCCTGTTGAGCTGTTCCCAATTTGCAGAAGTGAGTCATCCTGTTTACCGCAGGGATGGAGAAGAAGCTTTCTTTCTGTGTAAATGTTAATAGGATTGTCACACAGACAGATCACAACTCCCTCTGCTAGCTCACTAGACAGTGCAGCTGAAAAACCATCAAGGAAGTTGGAGGTGGATTCTGTCACTGGATGCTGCGGCACAACCTCTAGCTATAAACTCTGCCCGGCCTGCACCAAGAAGGATTTACTTAACTGTTGTAGGTTGTAGCAGTGCCGCTTGATGTTCGTGCTTCATCGCATGTGGGAAAGAAAGAGAGATCAGAATTACAAAACTGGATGACACATTGTATTTGCAGCATTCTGTGGAGGGGCTAACACTTACCACCACAAATAAAACCACCATTTATTTCATTTCAAACAAGTATTTGGAGAGATGGGGGCTGACTATCAATCAACTCCCACTATCACCCAGAAAAGATCCACCCAGTCTCTTCATTATTACATTTGCAATATCAACAACAAACTTCATGTCTTTAAACAGTCCCTCCAAATCCTGCACCTCTGCATCTCCACTACCCAACTCTGACCATGGACACACAAATATATATTGCAGGCAATTGCCTCCCGTACAAGGCCAGAGACTGGGATTGCTATGGGTTTAATGAGGGGCTGAAGACAACATCCTCTTCATGCACTCTGCAACCCCTGACAGAAAGTAAACAGCTAATTGACACTGATGATCAAAGACCTCAATCAATCACATTTTAACATAGCAGGAGGACTCTTGGCCAATGGGGCCAATGCTGACCCCCACGAGTGTCATTCCCTCTCGTGTCCCTGTAGACCTGGATCTCATTTTCTCTTGCACATACCCAACTCCCCTTTGATTCCTTTCCTGTCAAAGATGGTGCCTGGGGACACAAGTTGAAATTTCTCGACAAAGGAAAAGGGTAGGTTTTACTCAGAGAGCTGTTGCAATCTGAAATTCAAAATCTGATGGATGATGAACTCAGAACCAATCAGTGCCTTCACAAAGGAATTGGACAGGCTTGAAAGATAATGGTTTCAGAGCCCTGGGGAAGTGGAACATTGGCATTTCTTAATTAGGAGCCAGCACACACTTGGTGAACCAAATAGTTTTCTCTGTGTCCCTACAATTCCTTGAACCTTTAGACTCAGAGACCAACTTCAACCTGAGGGGGAAACCAATATATTTTTTCAAACTCTCATCAATAAATTTGATCTAATATTTAAAAATATTCTAGATATTAACAAAAGATAAATCTAAGCACTATTTATTCCATATTCAAGACAAAAAAAAAGGATACAATGAAAAGAGAAGAATGTCAACGAAACAAGGACAAATAATTAAACAAAAGCAAAAAACTACAGATTCTAGAAATCTGAAGTAAAACCAAAAGGTGCTGAAGATATTGGCAGCATCAGTTCTGGTGAAGAGTCGCTGATCTGCCTACCCTGCACGGCACCTTAGAATTTTCTAGTTTGTTTCATGTTCCAGAGCCTTCAGTATTTTGCTTATGAATGGACTGCAGGAAGCATTTGAAAGAATAGAAAAGAGAAAAAAATACATACACATAGCCAATCACGTCAGCAAAGGGTTGTTTGTAGAAAGCCTCGTCTAGAATCCTTGTGGATGAAGGTGGTGGTTTTGTGGCCCACGGATCAGCAGGAAAGAGAGGAAAGTAAAACAGGAGTAAGACACAGACAAAGTATGTTAGTGCATTCTCAGAGAGGGCTGGAAGTTATGGAGGCCTGAGAGGAGGATAAGGAAGTGGAGGTGGCTACATTCTGTGTTCTATGCTGTCTGGGCTCTACTCTACCAGTGTACGAAGGGTGGAGTGAAGCTGCACTGAAGGAGTCATCCACCCCTTATCTTAAGAGGTGCAGAGCTTGAGGGTTTCCCAGCAACATTTACACCAACTCCCAATGGAACCTTGAATTCTCATTCTGGCAGCCTTTCATCACTCAGCTTCCTCACAAGGAGGAGAAGCAGGAACTTGTTCTGCCATTCAGTGGCGATGATTTCCTTTGGAGAACCTTCTCTGCACAAATCCCTCAACCTTAACCACTGCCCAACGAGTGGTTTTCCACTCTCACTCTCTCCCAGCTACTGTCAGTGTGCCCTGGATCAGTGGGACTACCTCTGTTTGGCAAATAGCCAACAATTGTGATCACTGTGTGGCCCACTCCAGTCTCAAAGAACTAACTAAGCCCTTCCAAATCTCTGCCTGCAGATGCTTGTCCTCGTCCCAGGAAATGACAGAGATTCAGCCAGTGCATGGGGTCTAAACGGAGTGACTTTAATCAACCATCCCCTCTCCTTTCAAATTCCTTTTAATATTAACAATTCTAGGATAATAACTTGCGCTGTAACATCTACCTTCAGCAAACAACCCTTCCTAATCTGCTGCAGTTTTGATCCCAGAGCTGATGTTTGTTGCTAAAGCTTCACGAAGCATGGAAACAGATGTTGTATCATTTAGAGCGCGAGGATCATGTGTGGGATAACTATTTGTATATTATAAAAATAATTGATTTAGGAAACTTTAGTTTTTGAGAGTTATTGAAGCCCTGGTTAAGAAGGAGGCGAACAGCAGATATAGACAGTAAGGAGTATGAGAAATTTAAGAAAATAATTAAAAAAGGAGAACTAAAAGGCTTGAGATGTCATGAACCCTATACAGGCAACAGAGGATATTTAAAATGTATTTTCAGAGCCCTGGGGAAGTGGTATTTAAAATGTCCTTAGCCACAGGTAAGGTGCTGGCAGATAGCTCATGTTATTCCACTGTTTGAGAAAGGCTCTAAGATCAACCCAGGAAATGGTAAGCCTGATGTCAGTAGTGGGTAATGTATTGGAAGGTATCTGGATAAACAAGTACTTGGATAGACAGGGGCTTTGTACGTGGTCAGCCATGTTTAGCCAATCTTAAGAGTTTTTTTAGATTACCTGGAAAGTTGATGAAGGAAATGCAGTGGATGTTGTCTACATGAACTTTGGTAAGGCCTCTAACAAGGTCCTGCGTGGGAAGCTGGTCAAGAAGGTTCAGTCGCTTAGTATTCAGGATGAGGTAGTAAATTGAATTAGACATTGGCTTTACAGAAGTCAGAGAGTGGTAGTGGATGTTTGCCTCTCTGTCTGGAGGCCAGTGACTGGTAGTGTGTCTCAAGTGCTGGGTCCATTGTTGTTTATCATCTATATCAATGGCCTGAATGATAATGTGGTAAAATGGATCAGCAAGTTTGCAAATGACACAAAGATTGGAGGTGTAGTGGACAGTGAGAAAGGTTTTACATAGAGAATGAAAGCCAGGTTTTATCCACCTTTTGAGCTCTGAGTTTAAAAAAAAATAAAGGCAGATTGTGGGTGGGGGGGGGTTTCTAGACTTACCCATCTTTGATCTGCCAGGGTAGGTACTCTCAGCAGTGGAGTGTATCAATGCAGTACCTATCTAAAACAGTTGACCCATGTTTCCAGGTCAAAATGGCAAGGGAAGATGACGTTGCAATGTTGGGTGCAGAAAAGGTTCATAGTCCGTAGAGAGCAGAACATGGGACTTTACTAGGTGTATAGTGTGCAAATGTCGGCACTGCCTGCGTGAATCAGATTTGGTGGGTCTGGACACAAGGGTTTGCAATCACACATAGCTGCTATTTACACATAACAATTTGTAGAAGAGCGTGGGAAACTATTACAGGAATTAAACACACGAGTGCTCAATTTATAAAGGAGCATAGGAAAATGTTAAACAGTACACAATTACTGCTCCTATGTTTTATGGTCTTATAAAAGTGTGCTAAAGGGGTGCTGAATGCAATTATCCTTAGCCTGCCCTTGTAACTGCTGATTGAAGTTGGCAGGAAAAGCATATTTCATGCATTAGTTCAGGTTACAATTTGATTACCTATCATATCAACAATGGAACATTTATAGACACTTAATACACTGGCACACATTTGTTGGCAGATAGTTACAGAATGCAAAACCATTCTGTAACCTCAATCTCAGTAGCCATAACAATTGTATTTTTTAGATTTGAATGTATCTGCTTAAATTGCTAAAATCAAACAGAAATAGTCAACCATTTATAAACTTTTCATAGTATTATAACAATTTCCCATGCTCCTTTATAAACTGTATGCATGAGTTTTATTGCTGTTGTGGCAGCCCTTCGCAGCTCCCCCACGGGGCCCCACAAAATGAAGGGCGAACACGTCGATCCAGCATGCTGCACGAGGCCTACAGTGCTGCCCTCTAATTGGCTATAACCAAAAGAGCTCAACTGGCCTATCAGGGAAAGCGGATCACAAACACACCAATCTGTGCTGAGAGGGTTTGACCACACCCCTCAGCTTGAGAATAAGAGCAGGGCTGTGAGCCCAATAAAGCTCAGTGTTAACTACACTCAACTGGGTTCGTGTCATTCTTTCTGGGAACAGTGTGTTCTTTCTGAGCTAACCTGCATGCAGCTATAACTTATCCTGTGCTATCGGCTTTGTAGAGACATAGCTTGTAGCTGCTAGCTACACTGTAAAATTTTCCCACGTTCGTTTATAAACTGTGCATGTGTACTTTATTCTAGTTAACATTTTCCCACGCTTTTATATAATTGTGTTGATAAAAGCTACACGTTATTGCAAACCCTTATGTCCAGACCCACCGAATCTGATTCTTTTCTCAGCACAATGTCACACTAGGCGTTGACACTGTTGTACTACACGTCCCACCTCTTCTGCTTCAGGAAGCTGGCTTGCTGTGTAAAAGGACTCATGGAGCTGGCTTTTTACTGTTCTGTGTGAACAAGCAAGCTGGCATGCATCTGAGGCACATAGATGCACACCCTCCCCAAATAAAAGAAACAATTCATCCCAGCAGGTAAAGGGTTACAAGTATGAAATGGGGAATGTGGCGCAGATGACGTGTGTTTTTGCCCCTATCTGTTTTTATTTAATATCAGAGGTCCTCTAGCTTTGAGGAGGATTGTTGACTTTGTTGGCATTTAAGCGGTTTTTGAATGTTTGTTTTTTTATATTTTGGTATTTGGATAATTTAAGGAATAGGGAGGGGAGGGTGTAAGGAGGAGGAAATAAGGACTCTGTAAATCATATTACATGGAAAGAGAATGTAATATTTTGTTTATTGAATTTGCTAAAGTCTTTGGAAAAATCAAAAATAAGATATTAAAAAAAGTAAAAGGAGCTAAAGATTGCAGATGGATCTGGACCAGCTGGAAAAATGTGGCAGATGGAATTTAATGCGGACAAATGTGAGGTGTGGCACTTTGGAAGGACTAAACAAGGTAGGTCATATGGGGCAAATGGTAGGGCCCTGAAGAGTGCAGTAGGACAGAGGGATCGGACAATACAGATACATAATTCCCTGAAAGTGATGTCACAGGTAGATAGGTTTGTGAAGAGAGCTTTTGGCATATCAAATTATTGAGTATAGGAGTTGGGGTGTTATGGTGAGGTTGTACAAGACAGTGGCAGGAAAGACATCAATAAGATTAAAAGAACGCAGAGAAGATTTACAAGGATGTTGTTGGAATTGAAGAGCCAAGTTCCAGGCAAAGGTTAAACAGGTGGTGGATCTGGGTTTGATTTTGACACTGAAGAATGCAAAGATACATGGATGAGAAGGGGATGGAAGACTATGGTCTGGGTGCATGTCGATGGGACTAGGTGGAATAAATAGTTCAGCATGGACTAGATAGGCTGAAGGATCTGTTTCTGTGCTGTTGAGTTTTTCCATGGTTCTAGAAAAAGTTGCCAAGAGTGTGGGTCTCTGGTGTCTACCTGTTATTGGTTTTCATTTCTTCCATCTGCTCCTCCTGTTGAATATACCAGTCCTCCAACTCTTTCTTGGCCTTCTCTCTCCACTCCAGCTCAGCCTCACGGGAGTTGGCATCTAAGCAATTTAAAAGCAGAGGACAATTTCTTACTTCCAAATGCTCCTGTCGACTGACCAAATTTATTAATTTTAAATGTAGACATTGAGCGCGGTAACAGGCCATTTCGGCCCACGTGTCCATGCCGCCTAATTTACACCCCATTAACCCACGCCACAAGCATGTTTAGAATGGTGGGAGGAAACTGGAGCCTCCGGAGAAAACCCATGCAGACACAGGGAGAAGGTATAAACTCTTTACAGACAGTGCAGGTTAGTTGTCCCAGTATGGTTAAGGTGTACAGGTCCCACCTTCCCCAGAAACAGTCCTAGTGGTCCAGGAAGCCCATTCACTGCCACCAACTATCCAACCTAACCTTCTATTCCTACTTTCACTAACACGTGTCACCTGAACTAATCCAGAGATTACCACCTCTGAGGTCCTTATCTCGGGCTTCCTTTGGAAGACTCTCTGAGTCTTTTTGTTCTGATAGTAGAAATAATGTCAGATTGTTTGATTTCCAAACTTTCTCTGCCTGTTCTGCAACCCCAGCTTCTCCAGACCCCCCATCCCTGATAGAACCTTGTGCTTATAGTATTTTTCCTGCAATCATCAGAGGTCAAAAAATCCTTCTTTCTTCCAGATTTGGACATCAAGCTGGGACCAAACTCAGTGATTTCAGTAAGTTTGTAGAATTTCCTTCTGGCATCATACACACATCAATGAAGCTGAAGGCTGAAAGATTGGAGGTCTAGTGGACAGCGAGGAAAACTTCCAATGCTCACAGAGGGATCTGGACCAGCTGGGGGAAAAAAATGGGCTGAAAAATGGCAGATGGAATTTAATGCAGACAAATGTGAGGTGTTGCACTTTTGAAGGACAAACCAAAGTAGGGCATACATGGTAAATGGTAGGGCCCTGAGGAATGCAGTAGAACAGAGGGATCAGGGAATACAGATACATAATTCCCTGAAAGTGGCATCAAAAAGTAGTAAACGAGAGCTTTTGGCATATTGGCCTTCATAAATCAAGTTGAGTACAAGAGTTGGGAAGGTGAGGTTATACAAGACACTGGTGAGGCCAAATTTGAAGTATTGTGTGCAGTTTTGGTCACCTGACTACAGGAATGATATCAATATAATTGAAAGAGTGCAGAGAAGATTTACTAGGATGTTGCCAGGGGAAGGTTAAGTAAGTTAGGACTTTATTCCCAAGGCCATAGAAGAATGAGGGAAGATTTGATAAAGGTATACAAAATTGTAATGCGTATAGACAAAGTCGGCTCTTTTCACTGAGGTTAGGAGAGATACAAACTAGTGGACATGGCTTAAGGGTGAAAGGGGAAAGGTTTAGGGGGTAACATCAGGGGGAACTTCACACACAGAGTATGGTATGAGCTGCCAGCTGAATTGGTGAATCGGGCTTAATTTTAACATTTAAGAAAAATTTGGATAGGTACATGGATGGGAGGGAAGATGGTCCAGGTGCAGGTCAGTGGAACTAGGCAGAATAATAATCAGCACAGACTAGAAGAGCTGAAGGGCCAGTTTTGGTGCTGTAATGTTCTATGGTTCTATCTGGGTGTTCCTTTAGCAATGAGTATCCCCTCAGAGGGAAGCCTGCAATAACCTGCAGGTCTCTCTGCCCTACTCTAACAGTTCATGCCATTTGTTTTCTGGTGTCTGTCAACGTTGCTTCTTCCAAAGCGCATCTCCTTACACTTCATGGCATTACTTTTATCTGACACATGTCTGATGCTTCATCAGCAACTGATGGATCTGTTTACCCAAAGCCTCCAAGTGCTTGATTTGCTCCTCCCTCCACCTGCGTATGCTGTCCGGCTCCTGGGACAAGCCGTCAGCTTCAGAAATAGCTGCGTAGACATCAGCAACATTCTATCAAAAGAAGAATTAGAATTTTAAACATATCCATCAATTTGCATGTAAGTTTATCCTAATGGTCTATCCATAGTTCATTAATCTAGATTAGGAGTCTCCAAAGAGCTCAATATCGACCCCCAGAGTTTGATGGAACCATCCAAGGGGTGGAAAGGAGGTTGATAAACTGGGGGTGGGGGGTTAGGAGTCGATTTAAAATAGCACCTCCACACCCCCCAACCATCCAGCACAGGGTGTGGGGGAGGCTTACTTGCCATGAACTTTCATGAGCCGCCATCACGCTTCCCCTCCATCACGCAAGCCCCAGCCAGCTGCGCACAGCCTGCATACCCCGAGATATTGCATTCGGCGGCTAAGTGCCCTTTCTGCCCTTATACCCCCAAATGGAGGGCAAATTAATATCCGGCTTGAGGTGGTGCTGGACGGAGAACAGACTGTCCAGCCTAAAACTGGATGTCTGGCCACCCTACTCAGCTCCTCCACTCCTTGCCAGGATTCCATGCCTGGAGATCGATGAGAGACTACGTAGTCCCTGAAGGGATCGACGGTCTAAAAAGTTTGGAGACCCCTGATCTAGATGTTAGTTGTGTACGTGATCAAAGGTCTTGAGACTTTTAGAGCTGCATCCTGGCCTGGTATGGGGACACCAATTCTCCTGGGTGGAAAGCCCTGCAATAGGTAGTGGATACAGTCCAGGATATTACAGGCAAAACCCTCCTCACCATCGAGAACATCTACAGAGAATGCTGCCATCAGAGAGTAGTAGCAAGGATCAAGGATCCACACCACCCAGCACACACTCTGTTCTCACTGCTACCATCAGGAAAGAGATGTAGGTGTCACAAGGCTCACACCACCAGTTTCAGGAACAGCTACTACCCCTCCACCATCAGACACTGCCCAACAACAAACTCAATCAGGGTCTTATTTAAGGACTCTTACTTTTGCACTTTAATGTTTTTTGCCCCTCTGTATTGCATAGATTGTTTACATATCTCCTCAAGTAGTTTTTTTGAAATACCAATAAGTGGTAATTCTGACACTTGCAGGAAATAGAATCTGAGGGTTTTGATTCCATGTATGTACTCTGACAATAAATCTGAAGTTTGGAAAATAACTGGTGCACTCGGCAGGACTGGGAACCCAATGCCTTTCTCGACCAAGAGCTGCTGGGAAATGCTTCAAATGGAATGGAAAGATGGTGATCATAAATGTGCACTGATGCACATGTGGTGGGGGGGGGGGGGGGACACACAACAGTCTGACCTTGGATCCTGCTCCTTAAAACACACACCCACTTCTCAATGCCCTGCATCTTCAGACAGGGTTCACCGTATCCTCACAATGCACAGCCTAAAGGAGTTACATGATATGACATTCACTGACATACCTCTACATCTCTGTGGGACAGCTAAATGGAGAGGGAGAGGCACAACCTCATGACAACTGACATGGGAACACATGCCAGGGGGCTTCATGACTCCACACAAGCTGAGGAAAAGTCCTAACCCGTGAACTTTCTGATAGAAATCTAAAACCATGAAAACATTGACAGTCAGTCCTTTACCCAGGATAGAAAAGTTAACTGCAAGAGAGCATGGGTTTAAGGAGAGAGGGGGAAGGATTAAAGATGTACAGGGTTGGTTTTTTTTGTTTCACACAGACAGTGGTGGGTGGCTGGAACGTGCTGGCATGGATAATGGAAGCAGATATGAGAGTTACGTTTAAGAGGCATTTAGACAGGCTCCGGAGCCACAGTGACCCAATTGTTCATGTCTTTCCAGAAGCTTTAGCATTCTGCAGTTTTGGAAAAGAGAAAACTCAAAAAATTGCAGATGCTGAAACTCAGAAAATTCTGGAACCCCACAGTGGAGAGAAATGATTACACTTTCACCCTACACCCATCACAGACTGAAAGAGGTAGAATTGATGTCTTTTGGAATCTTGCATCTTGCCTTCTCACCATCCACTTACCCAAATCATCTTTCAACTCCAACCTTACTGCTTCCTGCACTTTTAAGTTAAGGCCAAGTGTATCTCATCTTTAGTTTGGGCACATTGCAGCCTTCCACACTCAGTTACAAGTTCTCCAAACAGAGGTTGTCTGGTATACAGCGTGTTCTACGGCCTCGTCACACGACAGTAAAGAAAGGAGTGATTTGTGGGAAGGGACGAGTAGACAAGAAAGCAGAGGGGAAGATGTGTCTGGTGGTGGGATCATGTTGTAGGTGGTGGAAATTGGTGAGGATAATATGCTGAATAGGAGAGGATGAGGGTAATCCTATCCTTGTTGCATCTTGGGACGGAGGGGGCCAAGGGAGATATGCAGGTAATAGAGGAGATGCGGGTGAGGACAGAGCTGATGACAGAAGAAGGGAAGCCACATTTTGGAATGGAATGGAAGATCTCATCCTGGGAGCTGATGCAACACATTATCCTCCGCAATTTCCACTGCCTACACGATCCCAACTCCAGATACATCTTCCCATCTCCTCCTCTTTCTGAATTTATTAGGGACTGCTTGCTCCAGGACTCCCCCATCCCTTCCCAACCATCGCCTACTCGGCACCTACTCCTGTGACCTGAAGAAATGCTCCACTTGCACCAAATAACTCTTCCCTCACCACCCACTTAGCCCCAAACAGTCTCTCCAAGTGAAGCAAGACTTCATGTAAATCTGTGGGAGTCATCAACTGCATCCACTGCTCCCATTGTAGCCTCCTTGACATTGGAGAGACTGAACACACACTGGGAGACCATGTCATTGTGCACCTTCGCTCTGTCTGCTGTAACAAGGACCTCCCAGTGGCCAACCATTTCAAAATCACACCATTATCGCACCAACAGATCTGTCCATGGCCTCATGCACTGCCAAACAGAAGCTCCTGGCAAATTGGAGGTTCAACACCTAATATTCCATCTTGGCAACCTCCAACAAGATAGCATTAACATCAACTTCTCTGGTTTCCATTAACCCATTCCCCAAGTCTCTCTCTTCCCCTAGCCCTCTGCCTCCTTCAACCCCTTTCCCTTCCTCCTAACAGAGAGCTATCATGAGCTGATGGATTATGAGAAATGAGTAAAGAATTGTCTGAAATACAATTTTATAGTTTTGTAATACAGTGTAATTCCCACCCCCCCCCACCCCCTCTCTGCTTTTCCTCTTCTTCCCACGTACCTGTATCCACCTTACCTGTTGGCTTGTGCTCCTTTCCCTCTTCCTCCCTTTGATTCAAGAACCTGCCTATTTTTGTTTATTTCTTATGAAGGGTCCCAGGCCTGAAATGTTGGTCACCCTGTGATGCTGCGTGACCTGCTGAGTTTCTCCAGCAGATTTGTGTATTGCACTTGATCCTAGCATCTGCAGAGATGCTTATTCGACTCTCAATGGTTGCATGATATTATGTCTTACTTAAGTTTGGAGAAAATTAGATATAGCATTAAAGATGTCAAAGTTGAATTTGACAAAGTATTAGGCCCGTTCACGGATTACTATCATAGCTTGAAGATTTAGTTGTGTGAATGCTCTGAGGATTCCCTGTCTGATGTTTGAGAGTCGCGATTCGATTCATATCCATCTACCATATATGCAAATTAACCTTGTTTAGTGGGAGGGGTAAGATTAGTTTGGGGAGTTCTTTTTTTAAATTTCTAGAGAAAATGAGGTTATAGTAGATAATAACAATCACATTATAGAATAGGATGAAGATTTATAGTCTCTATATGGGATTCTTAATTCTATCTTATTATTTTCTGTTTAACATCAGATTTTGAGGTGTTGAGCAAAATATGTTGCCTGATAATTATGGTTTATATTCTGTATTACAATTTATGTTATGTATATACTATGAATTGAATTAAATTATCTAATTAGTTATAAATCATGTACAAAGGGTTTTCTCTATTAAAATCAATAAAAAATATTTTAAAAAGAAAGAACTCTATTAGTTGTCCAGCATGCCAAAGATGTTTTCAATTCCACTGCTAGGGCCTCTGCAATTTCTGCACAAGCCTCGCTCAACATCCAAGGGGATACCTTGTCTGACCCTGGGGATTTATCTATCCTTATTTGCCTCAAGACAGCAAATGCATTCTCCCCTGTAATCTGCATGTCCATGACCTTACTGTTTTGCCTCCCTTCTGTAGATTGTGTCCATCTATATAAATATAGATGAAAAAAATCCATTTAAGATCTGCCCCATCCATACATAGATGACCACTCTGATCTTTAAGAGCTATCCATTAGCTCTTAATACATTTTCAGAAGCTCTTGAGATTTTCCTTCAACTTGCCCACCAGAATCACCTCATCCCTTCTTTTTGCCCACCTGAACTCAACTACCTCATTTGCTCCTTGCTGCCTATACCTGCTGTACACCTCTTTCTTCTCAACCAGGGCTTCAATCTCTCTTGAAAACCAAGGTTCCTTATTCCTGTCAGTCTTGCCTTTAATTCTGAAAGACAATACTCTCAAAATTTCTCTGTTAAAGGTCTCCCACTTACCAAGCACACCTTTGCCAGAAAACAACCTGTCCCAATTCACACTTCCTAGAACCTTTTCTGATTCCATCAAATTGGCCTTTCACCAATTTAAAATCTCAGTCCAAAGACCAGACCTATCATTATCCATAATTATGTTGACACTAATGGCATTATGATCACTCGATCAAAAGACTTCCACTACACATATTTCCTAACAGGAGATCCACTATTGCACTCTCTCTAGTTGGTTCCTCAATATATTAATTTACAAACCTTTCCTGAATACATTTGAAAAACTCTAACATGTCCATCCCTCTTACAGTATGTGAGTCCTGTTAGGTCTGCTTTGTTCATGAATGAGTGAGACAAACACCAGACTGAGTCGAAATCAGGGTTCTTTGTTCTTTATTACCGGATTGTAACACTTGCGACTAACCATGTTAGTCGGAGAATGCATTCTGCCGTTATCAGCAAAATGGTGATTTTTTATACCCTTGGATACATGCTTAGAACATCATCATATCATTACTTGTCCAATGACTAAAACTGTTGCTATCCTTTCCCTGCTAGCTTCCTGCCTCTCAATCCATCAATGTCTTTCTTATCTTGTAAGTACAAGGATGCATTCACATCTTGTTACAGCCCTGTACAGGGTAACTCCTTACACATTCCCATCTCATGATGTTTTACCTAACAGGAGTACAAGGACACCTCCCCTTCTTGTTACAGCCCTGTACAGGGTAACTCCTTACACATTCCCATCTCATGATGTTTTACCTTACAGTCCCGGGCAATAGGTGGAAAATGAAAATCACATACTATTGCAAATTATGTTTTGTGCAACTCTCTACAATTTTACTCCTCCAATTCCTGCTGACTATTGGGAGGTCTATAATATAATCCAATTAATGTGGTCATCTTTTCTCATTCATCAGATCCATCCATAAAGCCTCAGGCAATGGGATCTCCAGTCTGTCTTGACTGAGCACTGCTGTGATATTTTTTTCCTACTAGCTCCCTCTTTTGTCTAAAAAAATGGAACTTTGCACCAGAGATCTGCCAGTCTCAATCACACTGTCACAATTTCATGAGCTCATCCATGCTTAAAAGATCATCAACCTTTCCTACAATACTCCTTGCATTGAAATAGATGCAACTCAGAACATGATTCCCACCATGCTCAATCATTCTACTTCTGTTTTTGTCTGCAAGTTTAATATCATCCTTTCCACAACCACCCCACTATCTGCTCGAAACATCAGTTATGTATCTACCTTTGCAACATAAAGAAGACTCTTTGACCTGTTGAGCTTCTCCAGCATTCTGTGTTTTTACTTCAACCACGGTGTCTACAGATTTTTATGATTTACTTCACTATCTGCACTGGCTCCACCCAACCTCCATTTTAATTTCTGAAGTGACAACTGGTCTAACGCTTGCCAAAAATACATAATACGAGCAGCAGCTCATGAAAAGAGAGAGAGAGAGAGAGAGAGAGAGAGAGAGATCTGTTAGTATTTTGATAGATATTAGGACTTGCTCAAAGGCACAGCTACAAATGGTGGAATGATTAAATTTGGAAAGATCTCAGAATTGGAGTTGAAGGGTAAAGGGTTAAGGATAGGTGAGCAGATTGAAAGATTAAAAAATCTCTATACCACACCTAAATCACAAGACTGGAATTTCAGATTTTAAGCCATATAATTTTTGTGGTGCAAGATATAATTGGTGCATAAAATTGTATTGTACCAATCTATATCTGACATTAATAAATGATGTCATATTATCAGAGCACAATTTTAACCAATATTAATCTTGAATATTTTTCCTCAAGTCCATCTGTTTTGTGCAAGCCTGATTTTGATTTGTGCAAGCCTGGTTTTGGGCTATTGCTTTGCAATAGAAAATACATCTTGGGATACCCTTTTGAATCCTCCATGTCACTACACATTGGCAGAGTCATGGCTGGTCCTAAACTATCTCTAAGAAAACATCTTAATTGAAGATAGCAGAAGAAAGTTCTATTTGACAAATCATATCTATTTTTTTAGCTGTTTAAATGTCAAATTGTCCTTGCTCATAACAATCTTCAAAACATTTGATCCCTTTACGGTGCCAAGTGTCCAGGATATTATTTCCTAATGTCAGTGATATTAACTCATTTTGATACAAGGATGTTTTTGAAGATAAGCCCACTTTTATACCTATACATTTATTAATTTGTTGCCATATCCATATTTTAGAATGGAGTTATCTATCTTTCAAGACAATAATTTAATATTCCATTTGTAAATGGAATACATTCAACCTTTTGGTATGACTTGGTAGAAATTTTGATAAAAATTATAAAAGTGGATTTTCCATTGGAACCATAACTGAATTTATTGAGCAATGTTATGGTTATTGGCACAAAACTATCATAATATCAAATACAGTTCCTGAGGATTGCACTAGCAGTAGTCAGGAGATATATAGCTGTTACACGGAAGGCCGACTCCCGCCTACTTATTAATCACTGGAATATGGAAAAGCAAAGTTGTTCCCCCCGGAAAAGAAATCATAATCTGAGAAAGAAATATGACGTGTTTGTTAAAATATTGCAACCTTATTTGAATCAAACTGACTTAAGGATATAATTAATTTCCTGAAAAGGTTTAAATAATATAGTTAGGTTAATAGCGTTGAATTCCTGAAGATTAAGATATGGACTAATTAATGAAGGCATGCTCAAACACCCCTTTTTTGGACAATTTTTTTTGTTAGCAGTTGAGGGGGGGGGGTGATATTTGATCAATCATGTGAAACTCTGTAATTTTAAAATACTGTTTATATGATATATGTAATAATATTCTATATGAGCCTTGGAAAAATTAAAACAAAATATTCAAAAAAATTAAAAATCTCTTTGAATAGGAGAGATCAAAACTTGCAAAGTCTCCCTCTTGCAAAGTCCTTAAAGATTCCAACAATTGACAGCTCAGGATTTCCTTTTCTAGAGACTTCCCCTGGCAACCTGATGCTGTGAAGAGGTGTGGCCATGAGCGCCGACTAATTTTTTTATATATTTCCCAATTTTGCACTCACTTCTAATTAACAAAACTTGTTAAAGTTAATTTCTAAGGCCATCAATTATTATTAGAAGACATCTCACGCCGAAGAGAGTAGCCAAAGTACCCAAATGTAAAACCGTGAAAGAAAGAGATGAGAAAGAAACTGAGATCGAACAGGATACTCCTTTGATGTTTGGAATGGCTACCACAGTGATTAAAAAGCAGTCAATGGATATTAGCAAAGTTTTTAAAATGTGGCCAAAGAAATCAAAAATAAACTCGACATGGTTTTGGATTCATTACCATAAATAGAAGAACGTCTGATGACATTGGAAGCGGATGGGGATATGATGAACAATCAGCTGGACAAACTTGCGCAACAAAATGAGTCTTTGATTGCTGACAACAGAAAGTTAAAAGCACGAGTAATGAATTTAGAAGGACCGAGTTGTTGAAACAAGGTTCGCATTCTAGGTCTGAAGGAGGCCATTGAAAAGGGTATTACTTATCAAATTGTTCAGTGTTGAAGGGTTGGAAAAGATTTAGTGCTGGAAAGAACACACCGCTCTTTATCTTTGAAGAACACCAGAATATTCCAGATCAGTTATATTACGCTTTTATCACTTTCAAAAATAGGAGTTAACTTTGAGAACGGCTTGTTCAAAGAAATAACTAATTTTTCAAGGACTACGCATCAGACTCATGGAAGATTACTGCTCAGAAGTAGTCGCTTTTCATAGAGCCTACAAGGTAATGGCAGAGTTGTATAAAAATGGTTTCAAACCTGCCTTACTCTGCCTGGCAAGATTAAGGATCACCAATGGAGATCAGAAGATATTTTTGCATTCACCCGAAGAGGCTTGGATGATTGTGAAAAGAGAGATCGTCATGGTGCCAGCAACCTCAAGATGAGTGAACTTTTGCTACTCGAAACTGGACGATTTCAATTTAAAAGAGGGGAGGATATTTTTTCCTCTTCTTCAGTCTTATGAAGAGATAAATATTTATATGATGGAATCACTACATGTTAGTCAATTATATACTAAGAGCATTAGAGGATACCTTTTGGCAGTCTAAATGTTATTATTTCTGTTGATTCTCTGAGTGTATGTGCCAATACTTTTTTTGTTTGTTTTATCTGTAGATGATATACTTGCTTATATTTAAAAGAAAGGGGAACTATTTGGTATGAAAGTGTTTACTAGCAATAGACTGTTTGGTTGTTTAAAAATTTTTCTTCTTAAAATATTTATATATTTTAGCATTAAATGTTGAAAGTGACTAACTGTTGCCAAGTGAGTGGATGTGCACAAAGGATGATTCGGAATATTTTTCAGACACTAGCAGGGACTTATCAATGTCTGGATGATTTTGTTTGGTTTTATTACAGGGAAGAAATATACTACGTGTTCAATTAGGAGCAGTAACAAACAACAGTGGAGGAAATGAGGGTTATAACAGATTTTTTGAGCTGGTCACATTTTCTTTTATGGACTTTCATGTAGGGAAGGGTTGGAAGGGAGGGATTTGTTTAGGTTATCAAGATACAAGGTTGTTATTAACAATTTACTTCTTCATGCTTTTTTTTGCAGCAATAATCTGAAGCTGTGGCCTCCAGAGTAAGGATGAAACATATCCCAATGCATCCATTTACTTTTGCTTTATACTAGAAATTATTTGAACGATGGCACTTATTAAAATTATATCACGGAATGTGAAGGGCCTGAATGGACCCATAAAATGAAGAAAAGTACTTGCTCACATCAAACATTTAAAGGCAGATATTACTTTCTTTCAAGAAATACACATTAAAAAGGCAAATAAAGATAGACCAATGTTCAAATGGGGAGAACAATGCTATCTTTCTTCAGAAGCTAAAATCAGGGGCATCTCCATTCTAATCCAACAAAATGACCCATTTGTATTACACAATAGTACCATAGATAAAATGGGGTGCTATATTATTCTCACTGGGACATTACATAATAAATTGGTTGTTTTTAGCTAATATTTATGCTCCAAATGTGGATGAATCTTTGAAATTATTTTTGCTCTTTTATCTAAATATTCACAAATTTTAGGCAGGGATTTCAACTGCGGTCTAAGCATGGTGTTAGACCATTCTTCAGAAAGGCTAATCCCTCTAAATCAGCTTTGGCAATACAGCCCTTTTTATCTAACATGGGAATGTCAGATATACGGAGATTTTTGAATCCCACTAGTAGATTACTCTTTTTTCTCAAAAATGCATTGTATTTATACCAGGATAGACCAGTTTTAATTGATAATCAACTGATTAATATGACTAGAACATGTGAATATCAAGGAATAGTTATATCAGATCATGCTCAGTAATTTTAAATTTGGAGTTTCAAAGTATTCTAAGTACTAAAAAACAGTGGCAATTTAATACTATATTACTTAGAGCAAACAGTTTTTGACATTTTTTTTTAAATAAAATCAGATTCAATTTTTTCTTGATTTTAATGCAACCCCAGAGGTTTCCAATTCAATAGTCTGGAACTCAATGAAAGCCTACTTACGTGGTCAATTTATTTCATATACAACAAATATAGTATAAACAAAAAAAAAACCAGGATAGAAAGAAAGGATTTGATCAATCTGATGAAATGGACTGATCTACAATTTGCCCAAAATAAAGACGCAAAATTATTTAAGAGAAGAACTGAATTCAAAACTAAATTTGATCTACTTTCCGCTCATCCAATTGAACAACAGATATTGAGAACTAAAAGTCAATTTTACATCCATGGAGAGAAATCTGGTAAATTGGTAGCCAATCAATTGAAAAGTATTTCAGTTAAAAAGCAAATTAATAGGATATGTCTCCCTGAGACAACCCTCAATCACTCTAAAATAAATTACAATTTTAGATATTTCTATTTTAAACTTTACTCTTCTGAAGTTAACAATGAATATGATCTGGTGAATGATTTCTTAGATCATTTGGACATTCTGATGATATCTCAGGAAAACCAACAAAGCATGGAGGATCCAATTTCACAAGAGGAACCCCCAAAAACAATATTTTCTTTACATCTCTGGGTCCAGATGGATTTCCATTAGAGTTTTATAAATTATTTTCTAAACAACTTACTCTGCAATTAAGCTTAGTACTAAATTATTCATTTCGAGAAAGGAAACTACCTCCTTCTTCCAGTGAGACTCCTATCTCTGTCATTTTTTTTAAAAAGGGAAAGATCTAAATGATTGTGCATCCTATAAACCGATTTCTTTACTCAATGTGGACATGAAGATTTTATCAAAATTTTTAGCATATAGAGAACATTCTACCAAGAATAATAAATTTAGACCAAATGGGTTTTAATCAAAAATATATATCTTACCATAATATTTATAGATTAATGAATATTATATATTCTCCTTCTTCCTATCCTAATGAATGTATTCTTTCCTTAGACGCTGAAAAAGCATTTGATAGAGTAGAATGGCAATATCTATTTGCCATTTTATTAAAACTTAATTTTGGACCAGATTTTATTCAATGGATAAAACATTTATATGCATTTCCAATAGCATCAATTCATACTAATTGTCAACAATCAAAGTTTTTAAAATTACAATGAGGCACAAGACAGGGTTGCCCCTTAAGCCCCCTGCTTTTTGATCTAGTGGTTGAGCCATTAGCTGTTGCTTTACAAGCAAATGAAGAGTTTAGAGGATTGTTTAGAGGACCTATTGAACATAGGTTATCTTTATATGCATATGAACTTTTATTTTTTTGTGTCCACTCCAGAGGTATCTATACTAAAGATATTGTCGTTAGTAAATTTGCAGGTTATAAACTTAATCTACACAAGAGCCATTTACCACTAAAGGGCTCACTTAATTTAATTATTCATCCAAAATATAAGCATAAACCATACAACAGTTAATGGCATGGAAACAGGCCATCTCGGCCCTTCAAGTCCACACCGGTTCAGTCAAACAACTCCGCAAGACACCCCACCTATTCTCCATGCATAACCCTCTTACCCCCTCTTATTCATGTATATATCCAGCCTCAAATGAAAGAATTGACTCTGCCTCAACTATTTCCTCCGGAAGATTATTCCATTCAGCCACCACTCTCTGATAGTGAAAGAACAATTTAAATATCAAGGTATCATGATATCTAAGAATTTTAAAAACCTCTAAAGAAAACTTTGCAGTTTTATTTAATCAGACTAAAAAAAACTACTCTCTGGATGGTCACCACTTTCTTTAACTATGGTGGGTCGTATTAACTCATTTAAAATTAATATTTTACCAAAATGTTTATATTTATTTCAGTCATTACCAACATTTATTTCTAAGACTTTTTTTGACACATTGGAATCAAGATTAAGTAAAAGTTATCTCCAGAATACAAGAAATGACCGAGGGCTGTCATTACCCAATTTTAGATTTTACTACTGGGCTATGAACATAAGGAATATGTTGTTTCAGTTTGACATTAGTGATGTCTGTCTCAATTGGATTGAAATCCCTTAAGAATACTTCCTTGTGGGCGGTATTGGGTTCACCTTTACCACTCTCTATTCCAAAATTAACAAAGAATTTAATAATGAGACATAGACTGAAGATTTGAAGTCAATTCAGGAGTTTTTTTTGGAATTTTGGGATTTATATTTACTCGTCCTATTCTATTTAACCATCTATTTCAACCTGCCATTTTAGATGCAAGCTATGAAGGATGGAATCGGCTAAGAATTAAAACTTTCAAGGATCTTCTTATCCAACAAAATTTTGCATCTTTACAACAACTGATTATGAAATTTAATCTGCCAAATAGACACTTTTTTTTGGGTATTATCAAATTAGACATAGTATTTGTTCTAAACTTTCAGTATTTTAACATCTTCTGCATCCGAATTTCATAGATGAATTTTTTGAATTACAATTTGTACATAAAGGTATAATATCCAAATTCTATTATAAAATATTGAATCTAAAAACAGTCTCTTTAATCAGGATCAAAATTGAATGGGAGATTGATCTTAACATGTCTCTTTCAAAAGAAGATTGGATTTCAACTTTGGCCCTGATCCCTGTGCACTAGGCACAGTTTGATTAAATTTAAAGAGGTGCATAGAGTACACTTTTCTAAAGTTAAGATCACTCAAATTTACCCAAATATTGACTCAATGTGTGACAAATGTAAAAGTTTTGAAGCCCCTTTGATACACATGTTCTGGTTTTGTCCCAGTTTGGAAGAATATTGGACTGATATTTTCATAACCTTTTCAGCCATCTTTGGGATCAATCTAGAAAGAACCATGTCCATTAATGGCAATGTTTGGCTTCTCCAGAGATCTAAATCTAAATTTAACATCTACAAGGTCTTATCATTTTCTATATTCTGGCCAGAAGAGAAATATTGCTAAAATGGAAAGAGGACTTTCCACTCACCCATAGACAATTGTTACTGTATATCATGTCCTTTCTAAGTATGGAAAAAAAAAAATCAGACATAATGTCAAGATTAAGATCTCTTTTTATAAGACTTGAGGTCCATTTATGGCTTATTTTCACAATTGGAATGATCAAGGCGCAGGGATGCAGTAAATGGGCACTTTTGCTCGCATCTCCAGAGGCCATTGCTCAATTTCAAGTCTGCTTAGAATACTAATTTCAACCTTGGTTGGTGGCTGGGGTCAGATTATCAGAACCAACTTTTTTCTTCAGATTTTTTTCTTCTTATACAACACATGGATTGAAATATGTCCATGTATTATTATTTCTATATGATATCAATTTAAATGTATATTTAACTTATAATATATTCAGAATATATTTGTTTCATGATAAAACTCAATAAAAATAATTTTTAAAGGATTTCCTTTACTAAATAACAAAGGCCTATTCCGCCTTTCCTGATGCAAACCACCTCAGCTCTCAACTTATTTCTGTGAGTGCAATGCGATGAGAAACTCAGCAGAAATTTTGTGCATTGCATTCCAATCACAGCATCTGCAGTCTTTCCCGTTTAACTCATTTCTGTCAGGGATTTTAGTCTGAAGTTCAGGGATGCAGTGTCTCTGCAGACAAAGCTTTTCTGCTAAGAGAATGAGATCTCACCCTCATATTAGTTTTCAATCACCATCAAGATTCAACATATAGAAGGGCAGGAAATTGCAACATACCTGGCTGGTGTCTCCATTAACAGCGTCTGCTGCATCAGTTTCCTCTGCAAAAAACAGAAGAACCATGAAAACTAAAAGAACTCTCATCACCTATGATCAATGTGTGGGTGTGCTGATCACTGCATTTTCTCCAGAAGTCACAAGAATGAGTTTACCAATCCTAATGTCAGAGAGCTCTTCTGTGAAGGCCATTCTTTGCTCACAATGTGGCCTCTTGCACACTGGAGAAACCATATGAAATTCTGCTGAGTGGATCGTTGACCACCCCTGCCTGGCCAGCAGGCTATTTCCATAATTCTCCTTTACTTCCCATTCCCATCACCTCACAGCTTCAGCAGTTCCTCATGTGACTGAATCCCCTGCTTTTAGTGCCCCCCCATCCCCCCCACCCCCAGACAGGCCAATGGTGATTACAGCCTCTACATCACCCCAAACATTTCCTGCTTCTCTGCCATTGAAAACAAAGGTGTACGTCCATGAAATGAGTGTTGGAGAAAGGGCCAGTCACCCAATCTCATTGACTCAAGAACATCTTGGCTGATCGGACTGTTATCACATGAAGATGAAACGTTTTATTAATAGAACATTGCAGCATAGTACAGGCCTTTCAGCCCACAATATTACACTGACATATGGAAACCTACTCCACGGCCATCTCATGCTTCCCTACCTCACAGCCATAACCCTCAATTTTTCTTATATCCTTCTGCCTGTCCAAGAACAGTGGTGGATTAACTACCACCCAGGCACTAGACTGAGTTTTAGTAAGGCCCCCCCCACCCGATCTCATATTCCCAACGCCCTTTGGCCCCCACCCTTTGTCCGACCCTGTGATTATGGTAAAACACAGAAATCCTGGAGGAACTCAGCCGGTCTCGTAGCATTTGCAGGAAGTAAAGATACCTTGAACAGGCCCAAAACGTCCATAGAACTGCTTCAGCTTCTACAGGCACTGTGAGACATGCTGAATTCCTCTACATTTACAACTCAATTACAAATGAGAGTTCAGCTTCTCCCTTTCATTTTGCTGAGATTTCATTCAAAACAATTTATAAATTACAGGTTTACTAAAACAGACTAAATATCCCTGCAGCGAAGGAACAAATTAGGCTTTCATTTATTAATAAAACTTGATTATTCAAAATCACAGAACAATGATGATTAAAACCAGACATATTGTTCAAACAATCACTACCACCTTTGGCTGCATTATTTGAAGAGAAATCACTGATATAGTTTAATATTATATAAATTCAACAATGAATTTAATGTGCAAACTTTTTTGCTGATCCTACCAATTTCAATGAAATGTTAAAGTGGTGGGCACCCCCGCCCCACCGGGCAGGGGGAGGTCGATGTCCCACCGGGCAGGGGGAGTTCATCATCCCCTGTCCTGCTCAGGCCAGGTGGACAACCACAGAAACCCACCACAGCCCTGGGGGCAGACACAGGGAGGAAGGGCCGCAAATGTCCCACCAGGTATGGCGCATCATTCCTCCAGTACTTCTGTATATATGCATGCTCTTCTCCAACCTGCAACAATGTGGTCCATTTCTGCTACTTTACAAGTAGTTTCGATGCCTCAATGATTTCGTTAGCACAACAGAAAAGAATTACCCGGCTGACTCACTTGCCCAGAACATTTCATCTACTGGGAGGCTACCTGAAATTTTTAATGAAATCAAACAAACACAAAGGATGAAGGAGAATAATAAACCTCATTATTTTTGTTCAGTCAGTTTAATCAGACCATAATGCGTTGGGACCCCTTACCTTTCGGGATCCTAGGCTTCAGCCAACTAAGTCTAATGGTTAATCCACCACTTTCCAAGTTCCTCTTGTAGCAGCTTCCATCACCACCCCCACGCGAGATCTAAAAAACTTACCTCTGATAAACTGCCCTAAATTTTATTTATTTTTTCTGACAGCTCCAGGGCTCTCTGTACTTGGGCAGACAACAAAGCCTTCCGAATTCATGCCCCTTCTTATTATACCTTCTCAAATTCTGACCACTTTGCTCTGCCTCCCTCAGCTCGCAAAAGACAACTTTAATCAAGTCAAGTTTATTATATAACCATATAAACATATAACATTTTACAGTATGGAAACAGGCCATACCAGCCCTTCTAGTCTGTACCGATTTACATGAAACTCCATTAGTTCTACTTACCCACTCCCTTGCCCATAACCCTCCAACTGCCTCACATCCATGTACTCATCTAACCTCCTCTTAAATGATAGAATTGACCCTGCTGCAACTACCTCTTCTGGAAGATCATTCCACTCAGCCACCACTCTGAGTGAAGAAGCATCCTCTTATATTACTCCTAAAGTTTTGCCCCCTAACCCTTAACTTATGACCCCTTGTTCCAATCTCCCCTACCCTCAGGGGAAAGAGTCTATTCACATCTACTCTATCTATTCCCTTCATAATTTTAAATACCTCTATCAAATCCCCTCTCAACCTTCATCTGATTGTAAAAGTATAACCTGATGAAACAGCACTCTCCAATCCTCAATGCAAAACCAGATATAACACACATACAGACAAACCATCCCATGTGGGATGAGTCTTTATATAGACAAATAAATAAAAATATTGTTTCGTGAATATGAGAGTGGTGGATGAATGGAATAATCTTCCAGAGGAAATAGTTGAGGCAGAGTCAATTCTTTCATTTGAGGCTGGATATATACATGAATAAGAGGGGGTTAGAGGGTTATGGACGGAGAATAGATGGGGTGTCTTGCGGAGTTGTTTGAGTGAACCGGTGTGGACTTGAAGGGCCGAGATGGCCTGCTTCCATGCCATTAACTGTTATATGAGAGTCTTGAATGGATAATGTGAGCAGTTTCTTTGGTCGTTCAGCATTTTCACTGCCTATGGGAATAAGCAGTTCTCCAGCCTAGTGGTGCTCGCACTGATACTCTTGCATCTCTTTCTCAATGGGAGCAGCTGAAAGATGCTGTGTGCATGCCTCTTCAGACAGCCATCTCAGGAGAGCTCATTGATTGGGGTGGGGGTATGGGGGGGGGGGTGGTGAGGGAGACTCCAGTGATCCTCTTTGCCAAATTTATGGTCCTGTGGATTGACCTTCCATCCATTTCTTTGCAGCAACCATTCCACACTGGGCCTTTTCACACTGCAGTGTAAAATGAGGATTCCTGGGAAATTTTCCTGGGATTCCTCCCGTGAACCTATGGTGTGAAAAGGTCAGCCCAGGAATGAGGTAGGGCCATGGCCTTGGGAAATTTTCCCAAACCACCCTCTCTCTGTGATGTGAAAAAGCAAATGGCCGAGCAGGGGAAGCCTTGTGATGTCAGCGTTTGCACGCTGCATCATGAAGGCATTTAAAATTAAAAGATACATACCCCCTGTCAACAGCAGGCCACTTGGGCACGCCGCGACAGCAGTAATTGCGGAATGAAGGCCAGCCTTGTGAACCTTAATCACTCCCACAGCTGGATTTCCCAGAGTGGTTCCAGCTGTGTGAAGGATTATGGGAAACAAAGACTGCCATTGAGCTGCCGTCGTGACATGCCAAAGTTTGGGGGGGGGGTGGGGGGCGGAAAGCGAGCGAGCAACTGATGGATGGAGAATGAATTTACTTTTACTCCTGTGAGTGCATAATGTACCATTAGTTGGGGGCGGGACATCCCCCCCCCAAATTGCCAGGAATTTAGACCCGGTGTGAAAGGACCAGGAGGTCCTGAATTCCCGGGATTTTCACCAGGAAAAGTAGGCTCCCCTGCGGTGTGAAAACAACTACTGTGATGTAGCCAGCCAGGATGCTCTTGATAGAGCTCCTATAAAAGGTTGACATAATGGTGATCAGTAGCCTTGCCTGCTTCAGCTTCAGTCTTCTCAGGAAGTGCAGTCACTATGGTGCCTTCCTTACAAGTGAGGAGATGCTGAGGGTCCATGATAGGTCACTAAAATTAAGTGAACTCCAAGGAACTCTCAACTACAGAGTTGCTGATAGGTAGTGGAGGGTGATCATTTCTAGTCCCCCCTGAAGTTCACAATCATCTTCTTTGTCTTGTCCATGTTGAGACTCAGACTGTTACTCTCACACTATTTCACAAGATTTTCCACCTCTTCTCTGTTGTGAGACTCATCATTGTTGCTGATAAGGTCAACTACTGGTGTGTCATCTGCAAACCTGAACTGTATCTAGCGATGCAGTTGTGGGTCAGTAGTCTAAACAAGAGCGGAGCCCTAAGATGTGGCAGTGCTCAGCCTCAACGTTCTGCTACTGTCCTGTGGCCTTTCCATTAGCAAGTCCAGAATCCAGTTACAGGGAGGGGTATTGAGTCCCAGCAAGGACAGCTTCTCCACCAGCAACTGGGGAATGATCATATTAAACAACAAGCTGAAGTCAATGAACAGCGGCCTGGCATATGAGGTGTCGTTCTCCGGGTGCATCAGGATGGAATGAAGTGACGAGTCTATAGCATATAGTGGAACGGTTTCTTCTATAGGTGGATTGAAATGGGCCCAGCATCTCTGGAAGGTGTGCTATGATGCGTTCCATCACTAGACGCTCGAGGCATTTCAAAATAGTGGAGTTCAGTACCACAGTCATTGAGACCTGTAATTGTTGCCCTCAAAAATATAATACAGGCAAAAATGACACATTGGTCACATGGTAAACATACAGAGGAAAAGGTGAGATTATAGGCCGATGAGCCCAACTTCAGTGGTTGGTAAGATTCTGCAGTCCATAATTAAGGATGAGATTTCAGGGTACGGAAAAGCACAAAATAAAATAGTCCAAAATCCACTGTTTCCTCCTGGTGAGATCTTGCCTGACAAATCTGCTGGAATTCTTTGAGGGAGTAATGAGCAGGACAGACAGAGGGTCAGTGGATGTAGTTTACTTGGATTTTCAGAAGTCCTTTGGCAAAGTATCAAAGATGAGGCTACTGAACAAAATAGGAGTGCATGGCTTTTACAGGAAAGGTACCAGCATGGATAGGATACATTTTATAGCATAGCACAAGCCCTTCAGCCCACAATGTTGTGCTAAGCCAGATGATCTCAGGATGAGAGGGCTAATGTATGAGAGGCATTTGATGGCTCTGGACATATACTCACTGGAGTTTAGAAGGACGAGGGGGATCTCACTGAAACACTTCAAATTTTGAAAGGGTTGGAGAGAGTGGGTGTGGAGAAGATGTTTCCAGCAATGGGAGAATTTAGCATGAGAGGGCACAGCCTCAGAATGAAAGGACGTCCCTTTAAAACAGAGAGAAGAAATTTCTTCAGCCAGAGGTTGGTCAATCTGTGGAATTTGTTGCCACAGACAGCAGTTAAGTGCAAGTTTTTGTGTGGATTTATAGTGGAGGTTGACAGGTTCTTAATAAGAGTGTCAAAGGTTATGCAGAGAAGGCAGGCAATGGGATTGAGAGGAAAAATACATCAGCCAATAATTTGAATGGTTGAGCAGACTCTATGGGTTGAACAGCCTAATTCTGCTCCTCCCTTCAATGTTCGAATGGAACAGAGATCTATTCTAATCCTTCCACAATACCCTACAACCATTTCATGAAGCATGATCAGTTTACAGGCTGTGGATAAACCACAGCAACAACAAACTTAGAAAAATATTACAAGATGCTTCAAAGGATTGTTATGAAAAACAAGCAGACTGACCTGCTTCTCACGGAGTTTAGTCTGCAGATGTTTCACCATCACAGGAATCATTATTCTGTTAGTAAAACTAAGTAAATTCCAAACTAGAAATGCTAAATTCTTTCAGTACGACAATTAGAAATCAAATAAGATTAACATTTTGAATATAAAGTGGATTATGGGAGATTATTTGCTCCGATAAGACAGAGCTGCTGCTGGGCTATGCTATGGGAAGGTTAACAAAAAATCTGCAGGCAACTAAAGTGAGAAGCAGGGGAAGATGAGCCTGATTTTTAAAAGCATCCATTACCCTGTCAAAGCCAGGAATTTACAGGGAAGCTGCCAGGTTAGTTAGACAGCCTTGACTCGGAGAGCCCCTGCTTCCTTTTGCACTCTACCTCCAGGCAACCAGTGATGAGCACCTCCATTGAAAAATGGTGTCAGCACACTGCCTCCAATAAGGGGAAGGGCACAACAGGGTGAGAATGGCTGCTGGCACAGACCAGTGGAGATGTGGATGGCCCCTCAATCCTGGCAGTGGGGAGGGGTTGGGTGGGAACGCAGACCCCTGCAGGTGGGTGGGGTGTAGGTGGGCATCTACCCCTGTAGGTGGGGGGGCGCACCCCACAGATGGAGAGTTGGATGGGCGCAGATCCCAGCAGGTGGAGGGGGTTGGGTGGGGGTGGATCTCAGGAGGTGGAGAGAGTTGAGTGGGCGTGGATCCCAGCAGGTGGAGAGGGTTGGGTGGGCACAAATCCCCACAGGTAGGGGGGGATTGGATGGGCGCGGACCCCCGCAGGTAGGGGGGACTGGGTTGGCGCGGACCCTTGCAGGTGGGAGGACTAGGTTGGTGCAAACCCTTGCAGGTAGGGGGAATAGGGTGGGCACAGACACCCGCAGGTAGGGGGAATAGGGTGGGCACAGACACCCGCAGGTAGGGGGAATAGGGTGGGCACAGACACCCGCAGGTAGGGGGAATAGGGTGGGCACAGACACCCGCAGGTAGGGGGAATAGGGTGGGCACAGACACCCGCAGGTAGGGGGAATAGGGTGGGCACAGACACCCGCAGGTAGGGGGAATAGGGTGGGCACAGACACCCGCAGGTAGGGGGAATAGGGTGGGCACAGACACCCGCAGGTAGGGGGAATAGGGTGGGCACAGACCCCCGCAGGTAGGGGGAATAGGGTGGACACAGACCCCCGCAGGTAGGGGGAATAGGGTGGGCACAGACCCCCGCAGGTAGAGGGGACTGGGTTGGCGCGGACCCTTGCAGGTGGGAGGACTAGGTTGGTGCAAACCCTTACAGGTAGGGGGAATAGGGTGGGCACAGACCCCCGCAGGTAAGGAGGACTGGGTTGGTGCTGACCCTCGCAGGTAGGGGGGGGGAATAGGGTGGGTGCAGACCCCTGCAAGTAGGGAGGGATTAGGTGGGCGCGGACACCCGCAGGTGGGGAGGGACTGGGTGGGAGCAGACTGCAGATAGGGGAGCATTGGGTGGGCGCAGACCGCTGCAGGTAGTGGGGCATTGGGTGGGCACCGGCATTGACCCCCCTCCCCCCCCCCATCCTATCTGTTGGAGCTGGAACATGCTCCATTCCCCCTCTCTCCGATCCGTGGACCGGTCTTCTTCCACCGACTCGCTCTGCTCCGGGACCCTGGTAACAGAGCGGGCAGGGACACACTCACCTCCGTCTGCTTGCCTGTTGGTGCCCTGGGCCGCCTCGCATTCTCCCTGTCCCTCCATACCCGGGCTGAGGAAGAAGTCGGCCGCATCCTCAGCCCCGGGAGCGGCGGCGCTTCCTCCGTCCATGTCCTCGGCGCTGGTCACGCCCGGAGGCTGCAGAGAGACGGGGGTGGGGGGGAGGCGGGGGGCCGAGAAGAGTGGATGGAGAGGCAGATATGGGGTGGGGGGAATAGAGAGAAAGGGAAAGGGAGAATGGTTGCAGCAGCCGAATCAACCCAGCGCAAAACCCACAGCAGCGAGCGAGTCCGCGCAGAAGCTCCAGCGCCTGCCGTGCAACGGCGGCCGGGGAACGAGCCAAGAACCCCGCCCATGGCCCCCAACCCCGACCACACTCCTACCCATCTCACCCTCCATCAACACTGTGATTCCTAAAACCCCAACCAACTTATCATCACCGCTCGTCACACCCACCCCCAACACCCAAAAGCACCCACCCCAACCCTACCCCAGTCATCACCACACATCACAACCATCCATCACCCACAATCCTGCCCAACACCACCTTCATTATCACTCCACACACCATCTGACCTCACCCATCACCACCTGACTCTACCCATCACCATCCGACACCATGCATCTTCACCCAGCCCCAACACCACCCATCCCATCACCACCTGACCCCACACATCACCTCCAACCACCACTGATCAGCCCTGACCCCACCCATCACCCACTGACCTCACCCATCACCACCCAACCCCATCCCACTCATCACCATCCACTCCACCATCATCCTGACCTGACCCATCCCCACCCATAACCATCTGCCCCCACCCAACCCATCCCCACTGGGCCACACCCATCACTATCCAACCCCACCGAACACCCTCACCCCCACCCATCACCATCTGACCCCACCCCCACTCATCACCACCCATCACATCCAACCCAATCCATCACTCCCAGCCTTCATTGTGGGTGGGATTGGGAACACATAAGAAGGTTGGATCTGGAACACTCACTGTGGGGTTGACATGGACAGGATGGACAAAAGGCCTGCTTTGGTGTTGAATGACCCTGCCATTCACCTGGCCCCATCCATCACCACCTGACCCCAGTCCCACCCCTCACCCCCGATCCCGCCCAACACCACCTTCATCATCACTCCCACCCATCACCATCTGACCCCACCCATCATCACCTGACTCTACCCATCACCATCCGATACTATGCACCTTCATCCAGCCCCAACCCCACCCCATCCCATCACCACCTGGCCCCACCTGACTCCACCCATCACCTCTAACCACCACTCATCAGCCCTGACCCCACCCATCACCCACTAACCTCACCCATCACCACCCAACACCAATCCCACTCATCACCATCCACTCATCACTATCCAACCCCACCAATCCCCACCACTCCCACCCATCACCATCTGACCCCACACATCAGCACCCAACCCCACTCCCACTCATCACCACCCAACCACACCCATCACCACCCAACATCGTGGAGTCAGATGTAATCTGCCGGAGGTGAAACTGCACTTTCACCTGCCCGAACCAAGTGCGTGTGGTGATGGATCCAGAAGGGGGGAAGTTTCATCGCCACTGCGTTGACTGCTGCCAATTCCATGTTTGTGAGGCCAGAAAAATGTCTGGACTTGCCAGGGTCACCAATGTAGCTACAGCTACAAGCACTGAAACACACCAAAGGACACAGTGGGGTTTCAGATGACATGATTTATTTGCCCTTTAAGAGCAGTGGGAACTCCGCCCTTTCCAGTGGTAACATCACCACACTGCCCCAGGTGCGTACCATGGCCTGAGCCACGAGGTACTGAGAAATTCCTGACGGTGCCATCTTCCTGCGGCTGCCCCGCCACCACGGAGATACTTGCAGAGGCCAGTTTGCCATGAGAGATATGCGCCGCCACACTACATTTAATAATGAAATAGGCCTATAAGATGGTTTCAAGGGGTATCTTTTTTTTAGGAATCACTCAAATTATTGCCATCAAAAAAGATTCTGGAAGTGTAGAAATTTGTGAAGCTTGATCTAATACGCATAAATATAGGAATTAATAAGTCTTTAAATTCTTTATTAAATCCAGATGGGAAACCATCTTCTCCTGGAAATTTATTACTATGTAAGGAGTTCATTGCTTCTCTTACTTCTACCTCAGTAAATGATATATCATGTTCAGTTTGTTCTTCTAAACTTAACCTAGGCAATATTATCTGTGATAAATAATCATTCATTGTAGTTTCATCCCCTAAAGATTCCAAAGCATATAATTTCATATAAAAATTCCTAAAAGATTCATTTATTTCTTGAGGTTTATATCTAATTAAGTTAGTGCCCTTTTTAATTGCATTAATTATTGTTAAAGTTTGTTTCACTCTTAATTGCCAAGCCAGAACTTTATGCGATCTCTCTCCAAATTCATTCTAATAATAGTTTTCTCAGACCTATAAGTTTGTATTGTATCATAAGGAAGCTTTTATTAATCAATTGTCCACGTTTATCTTCAGAAACCAAATTTTGAAGGTCTTTTTCCAAAACTGTAATTTTACTTCTTTCATATGGTAAAACACAGGATTCTGTTGACATCGTGGTTAAGTAAAAAAGCACATAAATGCTGGAGAAACTCTGCAGGTCAAACAGTCCCTTTATGTTGCAAAGGTGAAGATACATCACCAATGTTTCAGGCTGGAGCCCTTCATCAATGTGTTGGGGAACATGAGAGATCTTCGAACAAGAGGGGGAAGGGGGATGGAAGGTGGTGAGGGTGGGAGATGATAGGTGGGGGGGGGGGAAAAACACCGTGGGGGAGGGGGAGGAGTCTAGGCTAAGTGGAGAGAGAAAGGAAGTAGGAACTAGAATAACTAGTTTAAGGGGGAGGAGTCTAGGCTAAGTGGAGAGAGAAAGGAAGTAGGAACTAGAATAACTAGTTTAAGGGGGGAAGAGGTTAAAAAAAACAAGCTGATTAGTGGAATGCAGTGAACTCAATGTTCATGCCCTGGGGTTGGAGTGGGCTCAGACCAAAAATGGGGTGTGGTTCCTCTAGTCTGCAGGTGGTCAGGGTGGGGTAGTGTGAAAGGCCATGGACAGACATGTGAGCTTGAGAGTGTGACTCAGAATTGAAATGGTTGGCTCTGGGGAGGTTGCTTTTATTGTGGATGGAAAGGAGGTGCTGGGCAAAGCGATCTCCTAATCTGTGATCGGTCTTTCCGATGTACAGAAGGCCACAGAGTGTGCTCTGGATGCAGTAAATGAGATCTTTGGAGATATAGGTGAAGTGTTCTTCACCTGAAAGCTTAGTTTGGGACCTCGGACTGTGGTGAGAGAGGAGGTGTTGGTGCAGGTATAACACCTCCTACGACCAAAGTGGAATGTGCCGGGGAAGGGCGATGAGTGGGGAGGGAAGAATGCACAAGGGAGTCATAGAGGGAAGAGTCCCTACAGAAGGTTGAGAGAGAAGGAAAAATGTGTCTGGTGGTGGGGTCCTGTATGTGATAGTATTGGATCCTATCACCTCTGTATATATTTGTAAATAGTGCTAATGATTGGCTGAGAGCCATAGCCACACCTACTGGCCAGGTCATAAAGGGCCGCACCTAACCAGATCTAGGTCAGTCTGGACTGGTTGACCTCGATGTACTACGCTCCAGTCTTTTGGTAATAAAAGCTTTGGTTTGAATCTACAAGTCTTTGAGTCATTCAACGCGCTACAATTTTATTACCAAAAACTTTCAAAGGATGGAGTGAATGCTGCAACCAGAACGCCTCAGCATTGACCCGCAGTCATCTACTGCTCAGAGTGATTTCAGGCACTGGGTGAGGTGTTTGAGGAATATCTGCAGCGCTCAGACCCCGTTGTGGAGGAAATCGCTGATAAAGTGTTGGTTCTGATGTCAATGGTGTCCACGAGGGTCTATGAAAACATCCAGGACGCGACCTCCTATACAGCAGCCATGAATGTGCTAAAAAGACTATATGAACAACCTGTGAATAAAGTAGATGCCAGACACATGCTGGCAACCAGAAGACAGCAGCCGGGTGAGTCCTACAGACCCTACCTGCAGGCACTAAGGTTACTGGGCAGAGCATGTGGATGCACCAATAAAACTGTGCCCGGGATCATTGATGACCTCATACAGGATGCTTACGTGGCTGGGATTTGGTCTAATGAAGTGAAGCAATGATTGCTGGAGCACGGGGGAAACAGCCTTGTGGAGACTGTACAGATTGCAGAAACGATGGAGGCTGCAGCCCTAATCATGGATGCCTACACACAGGGCTGGGACACCGTTACGATGTGAGTAGAATGCCTGCTTTTAATTCAGCTTCCCCACACCCCATTGATGGCCTTGCCACCACCATGCTACCCAATGTGGCCCCAAAGTATTACTTCTGCGGGATGGAGAAACACAGTCGATCCCTGTGCCCTGGGAGGAAGGCCCGGTCTCAGAAGTGCAAAAGAATCGCCATTTTGCAAAAGTCTGCCAGTCCAAGATGGTCACCGCCAAGCACAGTGCCTCATGTGAAACCCATCCGCCTTCCCCAGATTCAAACTGCTCAACCTCAGAACTCTCATCCACTGAGAGTGAGGAACTGATTGCACGGCAATGCTTGACGTCATGACACAAGCACTGCACGCAGAAGGTGCTACCCTCGCAGCGCTCCACCCTCACTGCTGTGACACTGCACCCCGACAGACTGCTTGCACCACGCGTGCAGCCACTACCGCCACTCGTCGCTGACTTACTGGCGCCACAACTCTCCACGTTGGCCCCCTCCAACTGGGTCTCTGCATTGGCAGACCCCAACAGACTGTCCACTCCGATTACCGCGCAAGTGTAGCAATGCATGACGTCATCATGCCAGCCTCAAAGAAACCAACATGGGCAGCTCTGCTGGAGACACCAACACAGGCAGCTCTGCTCCCTGCATCATTTGCTGCATTTGTGACACTGAATCAAAGCCAACCACATCCCTTAGCTAGGGCCATGGAAACCATCAAGGTGAACAATCAATATGCTAACTGCCTTTTTGATTCAGGTTCGACGGAGAACTTCATTCACCCAGACCTGGTCCAACGACGTGCACTTGCAGTCTATTCGACTGACCAGAAAATTTTGCTGGCCACAAGAGCCCACTCAACAGGCATCAAGGGGTATTTTGTGGTGACTTTGAAAGTTCAGGCATCAGATTTATGGATTTTAAGTTACTAGTCCTGCCACAAATGTATGCTCCTGTATTGTTGGCGTTGGATTTTCAATGCCATTTTAAATCGCTGTCACTACATTACGGGGGGTCCCAATGCCTCGCTCTCTCTCTGCCACCACCACTTCACCCTGGATACCTCCTGCCAGCGACAGCCCATGCCAGTCCCTGCACCCCGAATCATGCGCTCCATTTGTAGTCTCTCCACTCTCCGAGTCGCACCTCCAGCACTCTTCGCCAACCTCACTCCTGGCTGGAAACAGATTGCCACCAAAAGCCGGCAGTACAGCTTCAGGGACAGGAAATTCATTAAAAGTGAGGTGCGCAGACTGCTGGATGAGGGCATCATTGAGCCCAGTGCAAGTCCCTGGAGGGTGCAGGTAGTGGTCGTGAAGAATGGGGAGAAGCTGTGGATGGTGGTTGACTACAGCCAAACAGTCAACCGCTTCACGTTCTTAGATGCTTACCCACTCCCGCGAATCATGGACGTGGTGAATCAGATTGCCCAATATTGTGTTTTCCACCATCGACCTTCGATCAGCCTACCACCAACTCCCAATCCATCTGGAGGACCACCCCTTCATGGCCTTCGAAGCAGACGGGTGCTTGTACCAATTCCTCAGAGTCCCCTTTTGTGTCACTAATGGAGTCGTGGTCTTCCAGCAGGAAATGGACAGGATGGTAGACCAGAACAGGCTAACAACTACATTCCCATATCTGGATAATGTAACCATCTGTGGCCATGACCCGCAAGACCACAATGTCAACCTTGAGAGATTCTTCCATGAAAAGGCTGAACCTAACCTATAACTTTGAGAAGTGTGTGTTCTGAACCACTCGCTTTGCAATTCTACTATAGACCTTGTATATGAAGCAGACCAGAGCTACAGTCTAGCCTTCCAGGTTAGTATTGCAGAGAGACAAGACCTCTTAGGGTACATGTTAGTTTATTAAAGCTGTCTTATACTGGCACTGCTGGTGTGGTTATTGTCAGTACATAATCCTTTTTAATATTGGATGTAAAACATAATTTGCCCTTGCAAATATGCTTTTAAAGGATCCCATGTAATAAATTTATCACTTATTGAATTCAAATTTGTGTCACAAAATATTCTAATATGATTTCAAACAAAATTACAAAAATCTTTCCTTTTCAACAACAAAGCATTTAATTTTCACTGTAGTGAAGTGGGATTCACTAGAACTGTGCTGTACTGATGACTGGTACCGCCTCCTGGCTCCTCCCCCGGGGCCTATATATGGCCCTTGTTTTCCGTCTAAATCTAGAACCCCTCTGAAGTCTGTTCATGAACCATACCTGTGTTGTAAGCTAATAAAAGTGTTAGTTCTCCCTCAAGTCGAGTGTGAGCTTTTATCTATGCTACAATTTTATTAGCTTATAAACAAGGATGGAGGTATTGCTCAAGCCCAGTATATTGCTATTAGACCCCTAGTCTCCCGACGCGGCTGAGGAGTTCACATATTGGCTAGACTGCTTCCAGACCTACCTGAACACGACCATGGACATCTTCCACACAGACAAGCACTGGAGGTCGGCACTCATCTTAAGGGTAGGGTCGAAGGGGTACGTAGTCGTCCAAGACTGCCTGACGTACGAGGGCGCCATCGAGGTGCTGAAAGCTCACTACATGAAGGCCCAAAATGAGGTCCTAGTGAGGCACCGGCTTGCCCTATGCCGCCAATGACCCGGAAAGTCGATTGACAACTACCTGCTGGATTTGCAGACGCTGGCTAAGAAGAGCAGGTATGAGGCCACTTCGGGCCGCAGCCAGGAAGATGAACAGATCTGGGACACCCTAGTCGCAGGGGTCCACTCGAGGTACGTGAATCAGGAGCTGCTCGAGATGGGAAAGAAGGACCTCGCTAGCTATGCTGAGCTGGCCAAATCACTGGAACAGGCCAGTTTCAAGAATGACGACCTGGAGGCCAGCGAACACGCGCTCTTGGGTGAGCACCTCCAAGGACCGGCGGCCCCCGCTCTAATGGCTGCCGCTTCCTGAGCCTGGGAGTGCTTTTTCTGCAGCAAGGACAGCACCCCTGCGCCCGCTGCCCACCCAAAGACTCGGCATGTTTCAGCTGTGGGAAGAGAGGACATTGGGTGAGGGTCTGCCGCACGAAGGGAGGTCCAGGGAAGTCCACAGCCTGTACTGCTCCTGGGTCTGATTCCAGCCCTAAACCGTCTGCCCCGGACTCGCCCGAGATCGCCTGCTGTGCAACCCACCGCCTATGGGACCGGTGCATAAAGGCTTGCCGACCATCTTGCAGAAGCCCAATTTTAAATTCAGCGCCATCATCATCTTCAGAGGAGGAAGGAGGGCAGCCATCTTGCCGTGCCACAAGGTCAGCACCATCTTACCTGCACAGGTTGACTCAGGATGGAGGGGGCCACTCGAGGGAAGAACATGATGTCTCCGGCAACCTGGAATCGCTGGTCCTCGACCAGAATAGACCTCACCAGCTCAGCAACATGATGGTGATGGTGAAGATAAATGGACATTCGACCAAATGCCTGATTGACACAGACTCCACAGAAAGTTTCATAGACTCACAGTCTGTGCAAAAATATCGATGTACTCTTCTAATTACCAAATCTTCCTAGCGTCCCAGTCCCATTATGTGCGTGTACAAAAACATTGTATAGTTCATCTGTCATTTGAAGGGGGGGGGGGAATCTTGTAAATTTCACATGTACATTTTAGATGAATTGTATGATCCATTATTGTTGTGTTTGGACTTCCTGTGTCACCTTAAAAGCATGTCCTTGGAGTTTTCTGGTCCCCTTCCTCTGGTAACAGTTCGGAATGGAAGGCCCTCAAAACCAGGACCCACTTGTAGCTTCTCCACGCTGAACATCAACCCCCCCCGCCCCTACTGTACCCAAACCTGTCTGCCGACTGTAAGCCCATTGCCACCAAGAGCAGGAGGTACAGTGCGACGGATGGGGAGTTTATAAAGACAGAGACCCAGTGCCTGCTGGAGGAGGGGATCATTGAATCCAGCACCAGCCCGTGGGGATCGCAAATGGTGGTGTTAAAGGGAGAAAACAAGTTCAGGTCAGTGATTGACTATAGCCAAACAAATAACAGATACACACTCCTTGAAACATGCCCCCTCCCTCGCATTTCGAATATGGTGAATGATATTGCGCAGTATCGGGTTTATTCGACAATCGACCTGAAAGCTGCATATTACCAGCAGCCAATCCATTCTGAGGAACACCCATACACAGCATTTGAAGCTATCAGTCGACTCTGTCAGTTCGGGAGGGTCCCTTCGGCCGAAGCTCAGACAGCTTTTAATTACCTCCGAAGTTACATTGTGAAATCCATGCACATGGTAGATGAGAATGTACCTTTCCAAGTAGAAAGTGACGCTTCGGACATAGCCCTGGCAGCTACTCTCAATCAGGCGGGCAGGCCGGTTGCCTTTTTCTCACGGATGCTTCAAGGCCATGAGTTCCGGAACTCGTCTGTGGAAAAGGAGGCTCAGGCCATTGTAGAAGCCATAAGGCACTGGAGGTACTACCTGGCTGGTGGAAGATTTACACTCCTCACGGACCATTTATGTTCAGCAATGCTAAGGGGGGAAAAACCAAGAATGTCAAAATTGCTAGGTGGAGGATTGAACTCTCCACCTACAGTTTTGACATCGCCTACCAGCCAGGGGCCCTTTAAGACCCTCCAGATGCCTTGTCCAGGAGATGCTGTGCTTCCGCACACACTGGTCAACTGTGGACCATAAACAATGAGCTCTGCCATCCAGGGATCATCCGCGTGGCTCATTTTGTCAAGTCCCGCAATTTGCCCTACTCAATAGAAGACATCAGGGAAATGATCAGGTTATGCCAGGTCTGCACTGAGTGCAAGTCACACTTTCTTTCGCCCCGCAAAAGTGCATTGATTAAATCATCCAGGCCCTTCGAATGGCTCAGGATTGATTTTAAGGGACCTCTCACCTCCACAAATGGGGAATACCTATTTTCTCTTGGTTATCGATGAGTACTCCCGCTTCCCATTTGCCCAGACACATCCGTCTCATTTATTATAAGGCCCTAGACTCTACTTTCACCTTGTTCAGGTATCCTGGCTATATTCATAGCGATCAGGGCTCAGCCTTCATGAGCAACAAGCTGCATCAGTACCTGCTGGTGAAGGGCCTCGCATCTAGCAGGACTACGAGTTACAACCCCCAGGGGAATGGACAGGTTTAAAAAGAGAATGCCACGATCTGGAAGGCTGTTAAACTTACCCTGATGCAAAAAGGCCTTCCAGGCTTGCGCTGGCAGATGTCCTTCCCCATCGTGCTCCACTCAATTCGATCACTACTCTGCACTGCGACCAATGCTACTCCTCATGAGCTCATGTTTATATTCAACAGAAGGTTGGCATCAGGGACCTCACTCCCAGCCTGGCTCACTAGTCCTGGTCTGGTCCTTCTTAAGAAGCATGTTTGGAGAAGCAAGACCGACCCCCCTGGTGGAAATGGTGAAATTGCTCCATGCCAACCCAAAGTACGCCTATGTGGAATACCCGGATGGCAGGGAGGACGCCGTCTCCATCAGGGACATGGCACTTTCCAGAACTGAGGATCTTTTGCCTCAGGTGCTCCACGAGCTACCAAGCTTTTTCTCCCCACCCCCACCCAGGGCCTCAGGGGACCTGGTTCAGAAGGAGAGTGAACCCCTCTCTATTGTCAAACCAGAGCCCCAGCCCACTACCCTTCCATCACAGGTAGACCAAGAGACTCAAGGAGCCCAAGGCCCCCAGTGCTAAGGTGTTCCAACAGGATCTCCAGACCCCCATACCACCTGAATCTGTAAATATATTGTAAATATTTATCTTCTGTGTCCATTACCAGATTCTGATCTTTGTTCTCTTCATCCACAGACCCTTAATTCTGAAGGAAGTGGCGAATGTAGTGAACTGGGATTCACTAGAAGTGTGCTATACTAATGACCTGTCCCTTCTCCCAGCTCCTCCCCTGGGGGCCCATATATAACTCTGGTTTCCTGCCTAATCCCAGATCCCCTCTGAAGCCTGTTCATGAACCCTACCTGTGTTGTAAGCTAATAAAAGTGTTAGTCCTCCCTCCAATTGAGTGTGAGCTTTTATCTATGCTACACACCTATACATTGACTTGTCGTTATCAGGCATTTCCATAGTTATTATCATAAGCGAATGATCAGATAGAATCCTCGGTTAATAATCCACTTTAAAAATCCTAGTTTGTATTTGAGCCGAAACCCAAAATAAGTCAATTCTAGAATAAGAATCAAACTTACTAGAATAAAATGTATAATCTTTCTTTCTAGGATGGATTCTTCTCCATATATCAATCAAATTCAAATCTCTCATCAAAGCTTTCTTTCTCGTTGTTACTTGAATAGATCTATGTAACAAGGGATCTAAACAAAAATTTAAATCTCCTATTAAAATATTTTCATGTGCCTCTGCTAAATTAAAAAAAAATATTTTGAATAAATTTCTAATCATCAATATTTGGAGCATACAAATTCAAAAATGTCCATATTTCCAAGAATATTTGACATATCTACTTTACACATTACATATCTACTTGCAGGGTCTGCAATAATATTTTGAACCTTAATGGAAGAATTTTTAATCAAAATTGCTACCCCTCTTGTTTTAGAATTAAATGAAGATGACAGCATTCAGAGAATGGGCTAAAGGCCTGCTTCCATGCTCTCTGGGCCCTAAGGAGTTGGCCATCCAGCCTTGTCAGGTCCTGCATTCAGATCATGGTTGAATTTATCTCACAGCGCCATTTTCCTGCTGCTATATCCTGACTCCTTTCTCACTCACAAATCCATAAATCCCTATTTTGAATGTAGTGAATGAGTCTCCAGGACAGAAAATTCCAGAGATTTACCAACCTACTGCATTAAGAAATTGCACATCATCTCAGTTAATAAAAGACCTACCCTTATTCTGAAACATTTTCTTTTGGTCCTAGAATTATTAGCCAGTGGAAAAACCCTCCTTGTATATAGTCTGCTAAGCCCTTTAAAAATGTTTTGGGCTGGAAGAGATCACCTCCTGTTCTTCTAGTTCCAGTCTACTCAAAAAAACAAACTGCTGGAGATACTCCCACTGGCTTCCTCCAATAGTTCTGATCCAGAAGCTAGCAGCTCCAGTCTTGTGACTCCAGTCTGTTCAATCACTCCTGGGACTGCTCATTGAATTGCCTCTAAATTCATTGAAGCAGACAATTATAAGCAGTCTTGATGGAGTGGAAGCAGGGAGGACGTTTCCCCTGGCTATGGAGTCTAGAGCAAGAGTTAGTCCAAAAATAAGGGATCAAAGTGGTTTGAAGTTTGATAAGGAGACATTTCTTCACCTATAGAAGGTGAATCTTCTGAATCAAGGTGGTGAATTCTCTTCCCTGGAGGGCTGTGGTGACTCAGTCATTAACTGCAATCAAAGCAGAGATTGTTAGATCTCTGGATCTTACATAACATAGGGGTAAATACCGTTTACAAATTCACTGATGATACGATGGTAATGGGTTGTATAAAAAGGGGCAATGAGTCAGGATATAGGAGGGAGATTAAAAATTTGGCTGAATAGTGCAACAACAACCTCACATTCAATGTCACCAAAACCGAGGAGCTGATCATTTCAGGAAGGGAAAATCAGATGAGTACAATCCAATGATCATTGAGGGATCAGAGAAGAGAGTGAGCAAATTTAAATTCATGGGAGTCATTATCTCAGAGGATCTTTCCTAGACCCAACACACTAATGACATCGTGAATAAAGCACATCAACACCTCTATTTCCTCAGGTGTTTGCAGAGGTTTGGCAAATTTTCACAGATACGTGAATTGGGAAAGTGTGATGACCAGCTACATTAGGGTCTGGACACCAATACCCCTGAGCAGAAAGCCCTGCTAAAGGTAGTGGATACAGCCCAGGAAATCACAGGCAAAAGTCTCCCACCACCGAAAACATTTACATCGTCATTGTGAGCAGCAGCAATCATCAAAGTCACGCTCTGTTCTCACTGCTACCATCAGGAAAGAGGTATAGGTGCCACAAGACTCACACCTCCAGGTTCAGGAACAGCTGCTACCCCTCCACCATCAGACTCCTCAACAACAAACTCAATCAGGGCCTCATTTAAGGAGTCTTACTTGTGCACATTGTGGATATTTTTTTCTCTATATTGTACAGTCAGTTTGTTTACATTTCTTTATTTGTTGAACTATGTACATATCTTCTTGAGTAGTTTTTTGCACAACCAATAAGTGGTAATTCTGCCTGGCCCACAGAAAAACAATTTCAGGGTTGTATGTGATGTCATTCATGTACTCCAACAATAAATCTGAAATCTGAAAGCAGGATAGAACTGTGGAAGTGCAAACAGTGAAACAAACCCATCAATTGAATACCAGTCCAGCCTAGTTCTCTGGTCTGTCTATCCATTCTGTAACTCTCCACCCATACTCCCCCTTGATTCTCCCCAGTTTTTCCTCTTCCCTCCCCCACCAACATCTCTCCTCCTAGCCCACATTCAATCTCCCATTTCCATCTACTAAAACCTGTCCATCTAGTTGTTCCCCTTCACCCAAACTCTCCCCTATCCCCTATCCTCCCCCTGATCTCCCCTCCTCACTGCAGTCTCCCCCCAGGTCTACCCCCTCGCCTTGGTCTTCCCCCTTTCTCCTCTTCCCCATCTCACTGTATTTTTACCCATAACCTCAGTCTCCTTCCCCTCATCCCATTTCTCACCCCTCTCTCACCCCCTCTGTCTTCCCTCTCACACTCACTCCCTCTCTCCCTCCCATTCCTTCCCCCTCTCTTTACCTCCACATCCCCTCTTCTCCCTCTCTCTCCCTCCCCTCTTGTCCTCTCCTCTCCTCCCTTCCCTCTTCCTCCTCTGCCTCACGCTCCACCTTGCAGCTATGCCTGCCTTTTTGTTGGCTACATGGAGAAATTCAAGCTACAAGCCCACACAGGAAAGCCCCCTCAACTCTTCCTCTGCTACACTGACAACTACTTTGGTGCTGCCTCATGTACTCAAAGATGAGCTCGTTGACTTTATCCACTTTGCTCCCAACTTGACTTTAAATTCACTTGGTTCACCTCGAGCAACACTCTCCCTTTCCTCAATCTCTCTGTCTCCATCTCAGTCAATCCCCCATTTCCATCTCCCAACACCTGTCAATCCAGTTGTTCCCTTTCACCCAAACTCTCCCCTACCCCCACTGGTCTTCCATCCTCATTGCAGTTTCAAACATGCAACAGACATCCTCAACAAACCTACCAATTCCCACAACTACTTAACTACATCTCTTCTCACCCTGCCCCCTGTAAGGATTCCATTCCATTCTCTCAATTCCTCCATCTCTGTTGCATCTGCATCCAGGATGAGGACTTTCAAACCAGACCATCTAAGATGTCCTCCTTCTTCAAACAAAGTGGTTTTTCCTCTCCCACCATCAATGGCACTCACCTACATATCCTCCATTAACCACACATCTGCCCTTGTTCACTCCTTCCTCTTGTGACAGAGTATATAGATATGTTTTTGGGAGATAAATTGGGAAAGGTTTGTTAGAGTTAGACATATTGGGGCCTCAGAGCTTTGAAGAGTGCTCAAGAGTCTTCACTAATGGATTGTTGCTTACAAAAGGCAACAGATGAAATATTTTGCTGGAGCTGCAGATTGTCTGGAAGAGAACTTGTTGTTCTAGGGAAGTCATGTAGTTTTGCAAACAGGCTTTCTCTTAGAGAGAGAGAGAAGAGGGATAAAGAGAGAGAGAAATGGAGATCACTTGCACAGTGTTACAGCTAGCAAAAGTAACTGGGACTGGAACACGACAAGCTGGCAAGTTTTTGGAAGACGGCCTGGTCAAAGCCCTTGTGGTTCATGGAAGAGGAGACAACTTGGAATAAGTGAAACAAAAAGGAACTCTGTGGTGACCTGAAAGAAAGAGACTATCTTTTGGAGAACCCCAACGGGGCAAGTTTAGTCAGCAAGACATTGAGATGACTGATGGAAGTACATCAGTAGTGGATGTCTCGGAACAACAAATCTCTCTCTAAAAACTGACAAGAACCTTCCTGAGCGGTAACCATTTACCTTTCAAGCACCAAAGCCTGGTGAACTTTATTAATGTTAAATTCTGTGCACAGTATAAGAATTGCCTGCAACCAGTGAACTTGGAGGAATGAAAAGTAAGATTGGACTGTGAACCAAAAAACTTTTCTGAACTTACACACACTCACATTACTTACATGTCCACTTAGAATAAGAAGGGGGTTAAGTAAGTCAATAGTGATAAGTTAAAGTTTGATTTTACTTTCATGTTTAAAGATAGTTAAAAGCAACTTTTGTTTAAGTAACCATTTGTCATGGTGAATATCTATTGCTTCTGGGTTTTGGGGTCCTCTGGGCTCGTAACACACCCCACTAATTGTCCCCTTGATAGCTACACCTGTGACCCCAGAAGATGCTCCCCCTTCCTCACCACCATTGGGGACCCCAAACAGTCCTTACAAGTTGTAACTTTTTATTTATCGCACTATGAACCATGTCAACCAAAATATGTACAATTTTTTCTCAATAAATATACACAGTGACATTTTCCCTCTTTTCTCTCCACTTCCCTCCCCCTCCAAACCAATAAATATTAAACATATAAAATACAATAAAACAACATCTTCGCACAAAAGAAAAACAAAAAAGAAAGACCTGTCGCCTACTTTTACACATTAAATCTGATCGTGCTTATCTTCTTATCACTTTAGGAGATGGCGGTCCAAAGCCAGCATTTTCTGTTATATTTCATATATGGTTCCCAAATTTGTTCAAACATGTTCATTTGTCTTTTAAATTATACATAATTTTTTCCAATGGAATACACATATTCATTTCCATGTACCATTGTTGTATTTTCAGGTTTTCCAGGTTGACATTATACATTTTTTTGCTACTGCTAGGACTATCATAATGAATCTTTTTTGGGCTCTATCCAATTTGAGACTTAGTTCTTTACCTCTTATTTAAAAGAAAAATTTCTGGATTTTTTGGTATGTTGTTTTTTTGTGATTTTGTTTAACATCTGACTTGGCTCTTCCCAGAAAGTATTCACTCTGCGTGTATTGTTGTTCCAATGGAAGCATCTATCCGATATTGTTAGGTCACACTCTTTTAATTTCTTTTTTTTTGTAACTCTTTATTTATTGCACTATGAACCATATCAACCAAAATATTTACAGATGCATCTCTTTAAATATACACAGTGACATTTTCTCTTTTTACTCTTTTAATTTCTGAGGGGTGATATATAACCTGTGTAACCAATTATATTGTATTATACATAGCCTTGTGTTTATTGTGTTCTTCATAGCTCCAGAACATAACTCTTCCCATGTTTCGCTCTTTATCTTTATGTTTAAATCCTTTTCCTAGCTTTGCTTAGGTTTGTACCTTATTTCATCATTTTCCTTAATGTATATGTTTGTTATAAATCTTTTAATTATCATTGTGTCTGTAATTACATATTCAAAGCTGCTTCCTTCTGGTAGTCTCAATCTGCTTCCCAATTTGTCCTTAAAATAAGCCTTCAATTGATGATATGCAAACATTGTACCGTGAGTTATTCTGTATTTGTCCTTCAACTGTTCAAATGTTAATAAATTATTTCCCAAAAAACAATTTTCTATTCTCTTGATTCCTTTTCTCTCCCATTCTCTAGAATATAAGTTGACTATTGTAAAAGGGATTAGTGGATTTTGCATCAATAGCATTTTTAGTATTTGGTAATTTATCTTTTTCTTTCTACATGTATCTTCTTCCATATTTTAAGTAAATGATGAGTGAGTTGTTATATTGCACCAGCTTTTCATCCCATTTATGAAGGATATACTCTGGTACCTTTTCTCCTATTTTATCTAGTTCTATCCTAGTCCAATCCGGGTTTTCTCCCATCCGGTAAAAATCTGATAAGTACATTAATTGCGCAGCTCTGTAATAGTTTTTGAAGTTTGGTAATTGCAATCCATCTTGTTTATATCTCTCTGTTAATTTGTCCAGCGCTACCCTCGATTTTTTTCCCTTTCCATAAGAACTTCCTTGTTATTCTCCTTAGTTCTACAAAAAATTTCTCTCTTAAAGGAATTGGTAACGTGTGGGGGGGGGGGGGGGGGTGCGTGGCAAGATGTCGTAGAACCAAGTCGTGGGTTCTGTCTCTCCCTGGAAGGCCTAATTAATACCTGAGTTATATAAACTGTTTAAAACTTCATTAAATGCATTATTGCATTATTAAGTGCTGGGGCTGCAAGAAATGAAGAAAGGAAAAGGTCAGAAGCAGAAGAAATTAGTTATTAAAGTTGTTGGAAAAAATGAAAAACCTGGGTCTACTGAGCAGAAGAAGCATCAGGATCAATTAAGCATGGAATCCAAGTCATAGAGGTGGATCAACTTGAAAGATCGATGTCCCTGAGGATCTGACTGATCAAAGATGGCGCCAACATCAGCCAGGATGCCCATGGAAGCAGCGCCGTCAGCGTGGCTAGGGGGGTGAGCCGAGCGGGGTCGCGCAAGGGAGTGGGTGGGATAGCATAGCGCTGTAGGCAGCGCGTCAGTGTGTGCCAACGTGCCTGTGAGTGCCCGCTATTACGCAATGAGCCCAATGAGCATGCGCCCAACATTGCGTTTCCATGAGGTCCTGGATCAATTTCGTGCTGCAGGGGGCCCTGCTCCACATCGAGCTGACGATGTCAGCCCGATGTTGGATAGAGTTCAAACGCGCAGCATGGTGACTAGAGAGGATATTCTGGTACCTGAAGATGAGGAAGAAGAACAAATTGAATATCTGGATGAAGAAGATCAAGAGTTGTTATTGATGGCAGTTGAAGCAGTGGAAGGTAGGCCCAGAACTACAAAAATGGCTTCTCCTTTTAAATCTGTTACTTCACCTACTTCTAATCCTTCACCTGGATCTGATGTGGTTATAATGTTTGAGGAGTTAACAAAACAGAATGAAAATATTATCTTTTCTAACCACTGGCTTTCATAATGTTGATGAACAATTTGTGGATGTGAAAAGTAAAATATCAGATGTGCATGGAGAAATTGCAGCTAGGAAAGAAGATCTTAATAAATATTTGATTGTGGTGGATGAAGTACAGGAAAGATGCAAGAATGTGGAAGACAGAATGGATCAAGTGGAAGAATTAGTATCTGGATGGGATATGCAAACGAATTTGTTTAAGCAAAAAATTGATTCTTTGGAAAATCAAAGTTGAAGGAATAATGTAAAGTTTGTTGGACTTCCAGAGGACTTTGTAGGTCAAGATCCTACGAATTTTTTTCGTAAATGGATTCCAGAAATATTAGGGGTAGAAACGTTTTCTGATGGATTGGAATTGGATAGGGCTCATCGAGCGTTAAGATGAAAACCTTTTCCAGGACAACCTCCAAGAGCAGTTTTAATTAGATGTTTAAGATATCAAGATCGGGAGATAATTTTGCGTCTTGCGGTGCAGAATCCAGATCCGAATCCAATAATGGTTCAAGGTAGTAGAGTTTTCTTTTACGCAGATTTAAGTCAGGAGGTTATTCAGCGGCATCAGGAGTTTAATCAAGCTACGACGGTGTTGTGGAAGAAGGGTAACAGGTTGACATTTAGATATCCAGCTGTCCTCAAACTCTTTTATGGGCCATCTCAATTTCAATTTTTTGAGAAAGCTCAAGATGCTTTAACCTTTGCTAATTCTTTACCAGATAATAAGCTGAGTTTTGATCTTCCCAAGAAGCCAGCAGTCAACGTTCCTAAAATCAAGAATGGAAATAGGAGTGAACTGCAGAAGATGGAGATGCTACAGCTGATTGATGTGGTGGAAGATATTATAAAGCTGTCTGGACAATAATTTTATGATTTTTTTTCAATTTTCTTTTAGAAGTCTCGCCAGGGAGAGGCAGATGACCTGCTGAATTCAAAGTCATCTGCCACTAGTGGTATCAACCACACCTGGTCGATGAGGGGTACTGCTTAGCAGTTTGGGGGACAGGAGAGGAATTTTTGTGTTTGTATTTCTGGTTGTTGGGTTAGTAAGTAAGGGAGGGAGTTTTTGTTGTTTTTATTTCTTTTCGTTTGGGGATTTTTATTAGTTCTAGAGGAGGAGCTGGTTTTAATTGTAAGACTTAATTTTGTTGAGTGTCACTCTATAGGTGATAATGAACAATTTGAATTTTGTGACATTTAATGTTAAGGGGTTAAATCAAAAAGTTGAAGGTGGATATAGCATTTTTGTAAGAAACTCATTTAACTGAGAAGGAACATTTGAAATTGAAAAGAGATTGGGTAGGGCATGTGATTGCTTCATCTTTTAATTCTAAGGCCAGAGGAGTAACTATTTTGGTAAATAAGAAAGTACTGTTTATTTTGGATTCTTTTTTTGTTAATGCTGGTAGGATTTTGGTGGTGAATTGCAAAATTTTTTTGGAAGCTTGGACTTTGATGAACATTTATGTGCCAAATGAGGACAATGAAGTATTTATTACAGATACTTTTTAAAATTTGAACCAATCCAATGGAAATATTTTAGTGGGAGGGGACTTTAATTGTTGTTTAGATCCTTTGTTGGATAAATCTCCAGACTCTGAAGATAACTAAAATTGCAATGAGAATTATCAAGGTAATGAAGGATTTAAATTGGGTGGAAATATGGAGAAAATTGAATCCTACTGAAAAAGATTATTCTTTTTATTCTGCATGGCATAATTCATTTTCTAGAATTGATTTATTTTTAGTTTCAGCTCAATTGCAAGGTAGATTTATACAAGCAGAGTATAAATGTAGAACACTGGTCACTCATTGTTGTTGGCTTCTTGTTTGGGCACTGAGAAGGTAGGAAATATTTATTGTTGGAGATTTAATGAGATGTTATTAAAAAGACCTGAGTTTATTAAATATATTAGAGAACAAATTACTTTTTATTTACAAATGAATCAAGATTCAGTTCAGAGTAAATTTGTTTTATGGGATGCTTTAAAAGCATATTTGAGGGATCAGATCATTAGTTATACAGCTAGAATTAAAAAACAATATTTGATTGAAAGTCAGAATTTGGAAAAAGAAATTGAAATAATTTCAGAAGAATTCTACTGAAGATAATAAGATACATTTAACTAAGTTAAAATTACAAAATAATACTTTGCAATCATATAAATATGAAAAAAATGATTCAAAGATCAAAAGAGCATTATTATGAGTTAGATGGAAGAGCACATAAGGTTTTTGCTTGGCAATTAAAATGGAACAAGTGTCAAGAACGATTAATCCAATTAGGAAAGATTCAGAGATTATTTATAAACCTCAGGAAATTAATGAGGAATTTTTTAGATTTTATAATGAACTTTATACATCTGAAAATAGACAAAATACTGAGCAAATTGATTTGTTTTGGGCTAATTTGAATTTGCCATCATTGACTGGGAAGGATATTAATGACTTAGATAGTCCTTTTACAGAATTTGAATTAAAGGAAGCACTGCAATCAATGCTGGGAGGAAAGTCCTCGGGTGAAGATGGGTTTACAGCAGAATTTTATAAAAAATTTAATGACTTGTTGTTTCAGGTTTATATGGAAGTTTTGAAACAGGCAACTGAGATGGGTTCATTATCAGAATCGTTTTCGAGGGCGTTGATTACTGTTATTCCAAAGAAAGATAGAGATCCATTAAAAGTGTCTTCTTACTGACCAATATCGTTATTAAATGTAGTTTATAATATTGTTGCAAAAGTATTAGCTAATAGATTGGCTAATTATTTGCCAAAATTAGTCAAAATTAGCCAAGCTGGATTTATAAAAGGTTGATATTCAGTTGATAATGTCACTATATTGATTTCTATAATTAATGCTGCTTGACAACAAGCTAATCAACCAATGATAGTGGCATTGAATGTGGAAAAGGCTTTTGATAGGGTTGAGTGGAAATTTTTATTTAAGGTTTTAGAAAAATTTCAATTTGGACTCTTTACTACTTGGGTTAAAGCTTTATATATTAATCCTACAGCACAAATAATGATGAATGGTCTGATTTCATCGGCTTTTATATGATCTCGATCAACTAGACAAGGTTATCCTCTTTCACCAGCATTATTTGCTTTGGTAAATGAACCTTTAGCTCAAGCTATTAGGAAAAATGTGGATATTAAAGGTATCAAAGTAGGTGAACAAGAGTATAAGATTAATTTGTTTGCTGATGATGTTTTAATATATTTTACATATCCTAAAGAATCTTTGAGGGTGCTGTAAAATTTATTAAATCAGTATGGTATATTGTCAGGTTATAAAGTTAACTGAGAGAAGAGTGAAATATTGCCAATATCAGATGAGGATTATTTAGATTGTAGACAGATTACTAAATTTAAATGGTCTGATAAGATTAAATATTTAGGAGTTATAGTTAATAAAGAATATCAAGACATATATTTTGAATTATATATCTTTGTTGAACAAGATTAAACTTGATTTACAGAAATGGAAAGATTTGCCATTAACTTTAATTGGGAGAGTAAATTGTATAAAAATGAATATCCTCGTATACAATATCTTTTTCAATCCATTCCATGTGTGATACCAAAGAAAATTTTTAAAGAATTAAATAAAGTAATTTGGTTATTTTTATGGAAGAGTAAATTGTCTAGGGTTTCTATGAATAAATTATTATGAAGCGGCACAGTTGAAATTCATTAATAGGTTGTTTGATGTTCAACAATCACATGTCTGGGCTAAAGTTGAATTGGATCAAATTTCTGAATAAGAAATGAGTCAATTTATTTATAAATGGAATCCTTTATTGTTACAAAAATATAAATGACCAGTACTAAGACATATATTGGATATTTGGTATAAGCAGGATCAACTTATAAGTTCTAAAGGGAAAATTTCGATTAAATCACTGTTGTATCAGAATAAACTAATACCATTTTCTTTAAATAATCTGTATTTGAAAAATTGGGAACTGAAAGAAATTAGTATTATACAAGATTGTTTTGAGGTGGGTAAATTTTCTACATTTAATAGATTACAAGAGAAATTTGGTATTTCTGCAAATTCTATTTTTGCTTATTATCAAGTTCAAGATTTTCTGCGAACACAATTTGATAAGGATTTAATTTTACCAAGTCAATCAAAGTTTGAGATTTTAATGGTTGATAAGGAAATGAAAGGATTTATATTGGATATGTATAGGTTGTTGCAAGAAAAATGGATAAAGTTGAGTTATATAGGACAAAAGGGAAATGGGAGAAAGATTTAGATATTGAATTGTCTTGGGAGGAATGGTCAAATATGAATACTGATAGTGTTACAAAATTAATTAACATGAGATACAGTATGGTTAATTATAATTTTATTCATCAATTATATTTGACTCCTGAGAAGTTGAAGAAATATGGATTTAGTTTAACAGATTTGTGTTTTAGATGTGGAGAAAAGACAGGTACTTTTATGCATTGTGTATGGAAAGTTAAATCCTTTTGGGAAAAATTTATTACATTTTTGAGAGATTTATTTACAAATGATTTGTAAATGATCCAATGATGTGTTTATTGGGTTATATGAATGCTGTTACTTCGGGATTGGCTGATGAGCCACAATTGCCATTTTTTGCAGTTAGTGTTACCGGATGCAAGAAAATGCATAGCGATAACTTGGAAAAATGATGTGGAATTGAATATACAAAGATGGCATAATGAACTGCAATCGTGTTTATTTGGAAAAAATAACTTATAATTTGCAAAATAATTATTCTTTTTTTGTTAAAATGGAGTTTATGTTTGGATTGTATGGCTACTGGTAAAAGTTATGTAAAGAGTTGGCACGTTGATTAATTAATTTTAAATGTATAATTTTTTGTAAGGCTCCAAGGGGTGGGGGAGAGAGTTAAGATAGTGTAGCTAGTAGAGGGAGGGAGGGGGTGGGGGGGATATTACCATTATTTTTCATATTTTGTTTTTTTCTTTTATTTTTTTATATATCTGTATTTTTGTATCATTTTATTTTCTTTCTTTGTAATAATTTATAAAATTCTTAAAATTTTCAAAAGGGAATTGGTAATGTTTGAAATAAGTATTGTACCTGTGGGAATACGTTCATTTTAATGCAATTCACCCTCCCTATCAATGTTAGCGGTAATTCTTTCCAATTTTCCAAGTCTTCCTGTATTTTCCTTATTAATGGCTGATAATTTAGTTTGTACAAGTGGTTTAGGTTATTGTCTATCCTGATACCAAGATACTGTATCGCTTGTGATTGCCATTTAAAAGGAGATTCTTTTTTGAGTTCTATATAGTCCACATTACTCATTGTTATCACTTCACTTTTATTTCTGTTGATCTTGTACCCAGATATTTCTCCATGCTCCTTCAATTTCTTGAGTAACTCTTTTATTGATCTCTCTGGTTCTGCTAGGTATACTATGATGTTGTCTGCGAACAGACTGATTTTATACTCATTCTCCTTTATTTTTATCCCTTTTATTTTATTTTCCTTTCTTATCAGCTCTGCCAATGGTTCTATTGCCAAGGCGAACAATGAGAACAATGGGATCCCTGCCTAGTTGATCTGCTTAATTTGAACTGGCTCAATACATATCCATTTACCACTACTTTTGCCAATGGCCCATTATATAATGCCCTAATCCAATTAATATATTTTTCTGGCAGATTACATTTCTGTAACACTTTAAATAAGTAGTTCCACTCTACCCTGTCAAAGGCTTTTTCTTCATCTAACGCAACCACCACTGTTGGTCTTTTATTCCCTCGAGCTGCATGAATTAAATTAATAAATTTACAAACATTGTCTGCTGTTCGTCTTTTCTTGACAAATCCATTTTGGTCTTGATTTACTAATTTTGGTACATAGTCGGTCAATCTGTTTGCTAATAATTTTGCTATTATCTTATGATCTGCGTTTAGTAAGGAAATTGGTCTGTATGATGCTGGTGTTAATGGATCCTTCCCCGTCTTTGGTATTACTGTGATTATTGCTGTCTTGCATGATTCTGGTAAGTTTTGTGTTTCTTCCACCTGATTCATTACTTCCAGGAGGGGTGGGATTAATAACTCTTTAAATGTTTTATAAAATTCTATTGGAAATCCATCCTCCCCTGGTGTTTTATTGTTTAGTTGCTTTCATAATATGTCCTGTACTTCCTCTATTTCAAATGGAGGATCAGTTTACTTTGATCCTCTACTTGCAGTTGCAGCAATTCGATTTTAGCTAAGAACTCATCTATTTTATCATTTTTTCCTTCATTCTCGGTTTGGTAGAGTTGCTTATAAAATTCTTTAAAGTTTCCATTGATCTCTATTGGGTTGTATGTGATTTGTTTATCCTTTTTCCATGTCGCCAATATGGTTCTTTTAGCTTGCTCTGTTTTAAGTTGCTAGGCCAATATTTTATGTGTTTTTTTTCTCCCAATTCATAATGCCTTTGTTTAACAGTCCTTACAAGTGAAGTAACATTTCACTTGTGAATCTGCAGGGGTCATCCTCTGCATCCAAGGCTCTCATTGTGATTTCCTCTACATCAGAGGGACTGGACGCAGACTGGGAGATCGCTTTGGGGAGCACCTCAGCTCTGCTCACCGGAACAGCATGGATCTCCCAGTGGCCACCCAGTTCAATGTACCATCCCATTCCCTTGCTGACATGTCTGCCCATGGTCTGCACTGCTAGATTGAGACCACCTGCAAATTGGAGGACCAACACCGCATCTTTCGATTGGGCACCCTTCAACCGGATGGTATTAATATGGACTTCCTCAGCTTTTGTTCACCCCCCCTCCCCTTCACTTCTTCCCCCAGCTCTGTCTCTCTCCCTTTCCTGTGTCTCTCTTTGCATAGACATAATCAATTCTCACCTCTCCCCTGATCATCCCCAATTAATACGATTTGTTGGTCTGAATTCCTCCCCGATCCTGCATGGTCTGCATTCTGAGATTTCCTGGGGTTTCTTTTGCTCTTTCTGCTTAGCGGGCTCAGACCCAACAAGGGCAATATATCTTTGTCTCCTATAGACGCTGAAAGACCAGTCGAGTTCCTCCAGCATTTCGCTGTGTTTTTGACGTTTCACTGACCCACGAACTCGGAAGGCGTTTTGCAGGGTGGGAGAAAGCACGAGCGCCTGGCCCTGCGTCACCACGCAGACACGCAGCGAACGTGCAAGCTTCTGACAGACAGCCCCTGGATTGGCTGGCGCTGTCAGTGCCGCGCAGGCGTGGTGGAACGCGACTCCTTCCCTCACCCGACCCGAGCCGTGATGTTGCAGCAGTTCGATCTGTGCCCTGGCCGGCCCATTGGTGGCGACCACCCTTGCTTCATCATCGCCGAGATCGGCCAGAACCACCAGGGCAACCTGGATATCGCCAAGAAGATGATCCGCGTGGCCAAGGTGGGGCGCCGTGCCAGGGCTCCGGCGCGGATGGGGACCCAGGGGGAGGGAGCCCAGGTCCGGCGGGGACAAGGATCGCGATGCATTGTCGGGGCTCTCCGGGATGACCGCTCTGCTCCGCTTCCAAATGCCTCGAGTCCCAGGCACTTGGTGTCCGGTGTCTTAGACACTGAACGACAGCACTACGGGATAATTCCCTCTTTATTGCACGGAGCATTCATTAAGACACTGCCCATCCCTCGCTCCTTGCACGCATCACACCCTTCTGGACTGACTTCAGGTCCGCCTGTGTAGTCACTCACTTAAGCATTCTTTAGATTTTCCAGTTTCATACCCCTTTTTCTTGTTTCATACTCTCTTTATTTTCCTAATCTTTTAATTTTACCCTGGTGGTTTATCTAGGCTTTCCCGAACTTTTTGTTTCATTAAATTTGTCTGACATTAGATTTCTTTCATCGTAGCCTTGCCTTGTCGACACGCAGCGAACGTGCAAGCTTCTGACAGACAGCACCTGGATTGGCTGGCGCTGTCAGTGCCGCGCAGGCGTGGTGGAATTGGGTGGAATATGTAATTGCTAAATACAGCATTTAAAAAAAATTGCTACTTAACTAATTAGTTTTAACTCTATCAAATGGTTTAGATAATGCAATTTCTAGCATTGCCATTTGCTCTTTGCCGTAGTGTTTGCTGACTTCAATTAAGTAGCTTACTGGTTTTTGGTGAAAATCAAAAACTGCAGATAATGAAAATCTGAAATAAGGTCTGTGAATGCCAGAATCACTCAGTGGGATTGTCCTTTCATCTCTTCCCCATATTGGGACCGAGAAATTCCCTACCCATCTAGTCTGTGGCCTACAGCACCATTACAACTAAGCGTACTGCAGACTGGGTGCCTCTTTATTTTTCTCTCTCTCCATGTGTAAAACCTGACCTGCCTCAGAGCACACCTTCCAGCTAACTGTAATTTTTAGTCATTTGATCTTGCACTATCAGAGAAATTTCCTTGGTTCTACCTCTCCCCATCCTTCATTATGTACTTAAAACCAACTGACCTTATCGTTAGCTGTTTGTCCACAGATGCTTCCTGACATATTGATATTTTAATAATTCTCATCCTTTTTTGCTTCCAAGTTCAAGTACAACTGATTGCATAAGTACAACCCCTCGAAACAGCATTCTCCAGACCTTTTTTTAAAATTTTTTATTTTTCACACCATAAACCACATTGACCATGATACATACATTTTCCTTTTCAAATATATACAGTGCCATTTTCTCCCCCCCCTCCTCCCATCCCACCCTCCCTACCCCCCCATCCATTTAAAGTACAAAATCTAAGATACATTAAACCAGTCAAACAATGTTGTCATTCAATAAAAATAAACAAGAAATTCCACTGAATCAATTCTTTTCATTTCCTTCTCCTTTCGTTAATTTAGGTAGTGAATGTCCCCGGTAGGTTTTCTCTATTGTGTTTCATGTAAGGCTCCCATATTTGTTCAAATATTTCAATATTATTTCTTAAACTATATGTTATTTTTTCTAATGGAATACATTTATTCATTTCTATATACCATTGTTGTATTTTCAAATTATCTTCCAATTTCCAGGTTGACATAATACATTTTTTTGCTACGGCTAGAGCTATCTTAACAAATCTTTTTGTGCACCATCCAAATCAATTCCAAATTCTTTGTTTTTTATGTTACTTAGGAGGAAGATCTCTGGATTTTTTGGTATATTGTTTTCTGTAATTTTATTTAATATTTGATTGAGATCTTCCCAAAATTTTTCTACTTTCTCACATGTCCAGATTGCATGAATTATTGTTCCCATTTCTTTTTTACATCGAAAACATCTGTCAGATACTGTTGGGTCCCATTTATTTAACTTTTGAGGTGTAATGTATAGCCTGTGTATCCAGTTATATTGTATCATACGTAACCTCGTATTTATTGTATTTCTCATCGTTCCAGAACATAATTTCTCCCATGTTTCCTTTTTTATCTTTATATTTAAATCTTGTTCCCATTTTTGTTTAGTTTTACCATTTGTTTCCTCATTCTCCTTTTCTTGCAGTTTAATATACATATTTGTTATAAATCTTTTGATTATCATTGTATCTGTAATCACATATTCAAAGTTACTTCCCTCTGGTAACCTCAGACTGCTTCCTAATTTGTCCTTCAAGTAGGATCTCAATTGGTAATATGCCAGCACCGTATCTTGAGTTATATTGTATTTATCTTTCATTTGTTCAAAGGATAATAATCTATTTCCTGAAAAACAATTTTCTATTCTTTTGATCCCTTTTTTCTCCCATTCTCTAAAGGAAAGGTTATCAACTGATTTTGTAGTGACCGTAACTCCTCCCCACCCAGCCCCCCCCAGAAAAGATTTCAATTTTCATATGTAACAAAGGTCACTCTTTTAATTCCCTCCTTATTCCCTCTATTCCCTTTCCCTCCCTTATTAATTCTTGTCTATACTCTATATATTTTCCTTTAAATATGGATACATTCATGTATCTTTGGCTTGGCTTCGCGGACGAAGATTTATGGAGGGGGTAAAAAGTCCACGTCAGCTGCAGGCTCGTTTGTGACTGACAAGTCCGATGCGGGACAGGCAGACACGATTGCAGCGGTTGCAAGGGAAAATTGGTTGGTTGGGGTTGGGTGTTGGGTTTTTCCTCCTTTGCCTTTTGTCAGTGAGGTGGGCTCTGCGGTCTTCTTCAAAGGAGGTTGCTGCCCGCCAAACTGTGAGGCGCCAAGATGCACGGTTTGAGGCGTTATCAGCCCACTGGCGGTGGTCAATGTGGCAGGCACCAAGAGATTTCTTTAGGCAGTCCTTGTACCTTTTCTTTGGTGCACCTCTGTCACGGTGGCCAGTGGAGAGCTCGCCATATAACACGATCTTGGGAAGGCGATGGTCCTCCATTCTGGAGACGTGACCCATCCAGCGCAGCTGGATCTTCAGCAGCGTGGACTCGATGCTGTCGACCTCTGCCATCTCGAGTACTTCGACGTTAGGGGTGTAAGCGCTCCAATGGATGTTGAGGATGGAGCGGAGACAACGCTGGTGGAAGCGTTCTAGGAGCCGTAGGTGGTGCCGGTAGAGGACCCATGATTCGGAGCCGAACAGGAGTGTGGGTACGACAACGGCTCTGTATACGCTTATCTTTGTGAGGTTTGTCAGTTGGTTGTTTTTCCAGTCTCTTTTGTGTAGTCTTCCAAAGGCGCTATTTGCCTTGGCGAGTCTGTTGTCTATCTCATTGTCGATCCTTGCATCTGATGAAATGGTGCAGCCGAGATAGGTAAACTGGTTGACCGTTTTGAGTTTTGTGTGCCCGATGGAGATGTGGGGGGGCTGGTAGTCATGGTGGGGAGCTGGCTGATGGAGGACCTCAGTTTTCTTCAGGCTGACTTCCAGGCCAAACATTTTGGCAGTTTCTGCAAAGCAGGACGTCAAGCGCTGAAGAGCTGGCTCTGAATGGGCAACTAAAGCGGCATCATCTGCAAAGAGTAGTTCACGGACAGGTTTCTCTTGTGTCTTGGTGTGAGCTTGCAGGCGCCTCAGATTGAAGAGACTGCCATCCGTGCGGTACCGGATGTAAACAGCGTCTTCATTGTTGGGGTCTTTCATGGCTTGGTTCAGCATCATGCTGAAGAAGATTGAAAAGAGGGTTGGTGCGAGAACACAGCCTTGCTTCACGCCATTGTTAATGGAGAAGGGTTCAGAGAGCTCATTGCTGTATCTGACCCGACCTTGTTGGTTTTCGTGCAGTTGGATAATCATGTTGAGGAACTTTGGGGGACATCCGATGCGCTCTAGTATTTGCCAAAGCCCTTTCCTGCTCACGGTGTCGAAGGCTTTGGTGAGGTCAACAAAGGTGATGTAAAGTCCTTTGTTTTGTTCTCTGCACTTTTCTTGGAGCTGTCTGAGGGCAAAGACCATGTCAGTGGTTCCTCTGTTGTATACACACTATATATATATACACACACATATACCCCTTTATACACATACATATAGTTCATGGTCATTTTTACTCTCATTACGTGTCTTGATCTCTCTGCTTGTTTTGTAGTTGTTCTGCAAATTTCCTTGCTTCCGCTGGATCCGAGAATAGTCTGTTTTGTTGCCCTGGAATAACTATTTTAAGTACCGCTGGGTACTTTAACATAAATTTATATCCTTTTTTCCATAAGATCGTTTTTGCTGAATTGAACTCCTTCCTCTTCTTCAGGAGTTCAAAACTTATGTCTGGATAGAAAAAAATTTTTTGACCTTTATATTCCAGTGGCTTTTTGTCTTCTCTTACTTTCTTCATTGCTTTCTCCAATATACTTTCTCTTGTTGTATATCTTAAGAATTTTACCAAAATGGATCTTGGTTTTTGCTGCGGTTGTGGTTTCGGGGCTAAAGTTCTATATGCCCTCTCTATTTCCATTTCTTCCTGTAATTCTGGTCTTCCTAGGACCCTGGGGATCCAATCTTTTATAAATTCTCTCATATTCTTGCCTTCTTCATCTTCCTTAAGGCCCACTATCTTTATATAATTTCTTCTATTATAGTTTTCTATTATATCTATCTTCTGAGCTAACAGCTCATGTGCCTCTTTAACTTTTTTATTAGATTCTTCTAATTTCTCTTTTAATTCCTCTACTTCCATTTCTACAATTATTTCTCGTTCTTCCATATTTTCCACTCTTTTTCCTATCTCTGACATGGCCATTTCTATTTTATTCATTTTTTCTTCTGCATTCTTAATTCTTCTTTTTATCTCATTAAATTCTTGTAATTGCCATTCTTTCACTGATTCCATATATTCTTTAAAAAAAGATACATCCATTGTCTTGCCTTTCTCTTCTTCTTCCATTTCTTTCTGTTCTTCTTCTTCCTCTGGGTTGACCACCTGTTGTTTCCTTGTTTTCTTTTTACCCTCTTCTTTCTTGTTGTCGTTATTGTCTGTGTTCTGCACCTGCTGCTGTGCTGCAGGTGTCTCTCTCAGCTGTGGAGATCGACTCCTCAGCTGTTCCCCCCTCCAGTCAGTGTGTTTTTTTTCATGCGCGGTTGCGCACTTTTACTCGGCTCTGTGAGCCATTTTTGTAGTCCCGAGCCCAGGACTTCCACTGACCTGAGGGAGCGGGCTTCTCTCTCTGCGGCGGGCCTCTTCGGACAGGTAAGGCCTTCACCTTCTTCTTCCGACATTCTTTCTTCCTCTTTTCTTCCCGTTGTTTTCGACTTTTCTCTCTTCGCTGCCATTTTCTTCTCACCTTTATTTTTACTTTATTATAAATTTTAATCTTGTACCTTTGTGCTTTGTGTGTTTTTTTTAAACTTTTCGGGAGAGGGCTGGAATTCCCTGACCGGCCACTACTCCATCACGTGACTCCTCCCCATTCTCCAGACCTTGAGGAAAACATTGTTACAAGCCCAGAGGACCCCAAAACCCAGTACCAATAGATATTCGCCAAGACAAATGGTTACTTAAACAAAAGGTGCATTTAATTATCTTTAAACATGAAAACAGGATCATACTCTAACTTATCACTTAACCTAACTTAACCCCCTTTTAATTCTAAGCACATATATATGTGAGGTGTGTGTAAATTTAGAAAGTTCTTTAATTCACAGCCCAATCTCACTTCTCACTCCTCGAAGTTCACTGGTTGCAAACAATTCTTATATTGTGCACAGAATGTAACATTTATGAATTTCACCAGGCTTTGGTGGTTACTGCTCAAGAAGGTTCTTGTCAGTTTTCAGAGAGAGATTTGTTGTTTGCTGAACACAAACTGATCCCTTTTAATCAGCCACATCAGTGTCTTGTTGAAGAAACTTACCCCATTAGGGTTTTCCAGATGATAACCTCTTTCTTTCAGGTCACCACAGAGTTCCTTTATGTTTCTCTTATTTCAAGACCTCTCCTCTTGTATGGGCCATAAGGGCTTTGAACAGGCTGAACTAAGAACTCACAATGTGTCTTCAAAATGGGGTTTTTCCACAAGCTTGCCAGCTTGTCCTGTTCCAGTTCCAGTTGCTGCTGCTGAACTGTAAAAACTCCAGAACTGAATTCTCTCTCTCACACTCAGAAAAGCTTGTTTTACTCTCTCTCTGCTTGCACAGTGTAAGGTAAAACATCATGAGATGGGAATGTGTAAGGAGTTACCCTGTACAGGGCTGTAACAAGAAGGGGAGGTGTCCTTGTACTCCTGTTAGGTTAAACATCATGAGATGGGAATGTGCAGGGCTGTAACAAGATGTGAATGCATCCTTGTACTTACAAGATAAGAGAGACATTGATGGATTGAGAGGCAGGAAGCTAGCAGGGAAAGGATAGCAACAGTTTTAGTCATTGGACAAGTAATGATATGATGATGTTCTAAGCACATATCCAAGGGTATAAAAAATCACCATTTTGCTGATAACGGCAGAATGCATTCTCCGACTAACATGGTTAGTCGCAAGTGTTACAATCCGGTAATAAAGAACAAAGAACCCTGATTTCGACTCAGCCTGGTGTTTGTCTCACTCATTCATGAACAAAGCAGACCTAACAACAGCAAACTGCACTCAGTCTGCAGCTCCAATGAGTTCTTTCATCTGTTGCTTTTCAAAACAACAATCCATTAGTGAAGTCTCTATATGCACTCCCCAAAGCTTTTGCAAAGGCATTCAGAGTCGGCCTGTCTCGCTGGGGCAGAGATCCAGTATTTTAAATGACATCTCTTTTTAAGTGTTTGCATGTGACCTACACTAAAACCTGTCACACTTTATTTCCCCAAAACATATCTATTTACAATATAAACACAACATATTCTGTCACAACATGCAGACACCCAATTAGACATAACACACACCACTATATATGCAGGACAAATATAAATAATCTAAAAATAAATAAATATTGTTTAACCACCCAAGACGACTATTTATTAATGTGAGCTGTTCATTTAATCATTCAGCATTCTCACTACCTGTGGGAAGAAGGTGTTTCTCAGCCTGATGGTACTGGTTCTGATACACCTATATTTCTTTCTTGATGGGAGTAGCTGAAAGGTGCTGTGTGCAGAGAGGAAGGGGTTCTCAATGATCTTGTGTGCCCTCTTCAGACAACGATCCCGGTAGATCTTATTGATGGTGAGGGAGAGAGACTGCAGTGTTTCTCTCTGCCAGTTATAGTCCTGTAGATTGACCTCCAATCCACTTCTCTGCAGCAACTGTAGTACACTGATGCAGCTGGCCAGGATGTTCTCAATAGAGTTCCTGTAGAAGGTTGGTCGGGGGAGACAAATCCAGGCGGCCGAGGGACCGCGGTTGGCGAAGACTGCTGAGGGATCACGGCTGGGGGAGATGGTCGGGCGTCCGAGGGACCGACGGTTGGGGGAGAGTGCTGGGCGGCCGAGGGACCGGCGGTCGGGGGAGGTGGCTGAGGGACTGAAGTTGGGGGAGGTGGCTGAGGGACCGGCAGTTGGGGAGACAGCTGGGCGACTGCTGGGGGTGGATACGGCAGCACAAACATCGGGTGGGCTTTCCGAATTCCAGAAACATCCAAAATTCGGAACACGCTGTTCCCCCAAGGGTTCTGGATAAAGGATCGTGTACCTGTACTTCCACCTCTTCTCTGTAGTGTGACTTATTGTTGCTGATGAAACCAGTTACTGTTGTTTCATCTGCAATCTTGATGACATTGTTGGAGCTGGATCTGGTGATGCAATCGTGGATCAGTAGCACAGGGCTGTCTTCATTGAGGCCTGATACTTTGATACCAGGATGATTGTGGCTGTCTTGAAATCCACAGTGACGATGGACTGGTGCAGTGAGGGGTTGAAGATGCCCATCAATTGGTCTGTGCAGTCCCTAAGTACTTGACCAGGTATTTTTTTCAGGTCCCCCCACCTCGTGTGGGTTCATCTTGGATAGGGTTCTCTTCACCTTGGCCGCAGCTATGCAGGAGGCTTGTTCATCAGGGGGGTCGTGTAGCTTTCTTTGGCATCAACCTGTTTTCTCATCAAACTGCGCATAATGTTCAGTCTGTCTGGAAGGAAGATATCATTGTCTTTGACTTCCAAGGTTGTTTTGTGGTCTGTTATAATTTTGATCCCTTGCCACATGTGCCTTGTGTAGCCAGTGTTGCACAACTGTCTATGCGTACCCACGCTTTGCCTTCCGGATTGCACAGGAGAGTTCAGCCCTGGCTGATCTTAGTGTCGTCTTGTCTCCTGTCTTGAAGATAGCAACACGAGCTCTGAGAAGAGCCCAGACCTCTGCAGCCAACCATAGTTTCTGGTTAGCTCTGGGTTGTGAAGCATTTGATGTTGGTGATATTTTCAATTCACTTGCTAATGTGGCCAGTCACCTAGCTCGTGTACTCCTCTATGTTTACGTGACTGTTGTAGGTGACCGTCTCCCTGTAGCAACTCCAGTCCATGGTCTCAAAGCAGTCTTGCAGCCTCCTTTCCTGACTCTCCAAGTTTATGATCTCTGAGCATTCTGATGTCTTGAAACTGCATTTGCACCAACAGCAACCTCGCCCTCAATGTCACCAAAACCAAGGAGCTAAATGTTGAAGAATGGGAAACCAGAGGTGTATGATCTGGTGATTATTGGGGGATCAGAGGTGGAGAGGGTGAGCAAATTTCTTGGGAGTCACTATCTCAGAGGATCTTTCTTGGAGCCATCATACTAATGGCACCATGAAGAAAGCCTTTCGGTGCCTCTACTTCCTCTGGAGTTTGTGGAGGTTTGGTATGACATTGGAAATCCTGGCAAATTTCTACATGTTGGTGGAATGTGTGCTGACCAGCTACATCATGGTCTGGTGTGGGGACACCAATACCTTTGAGCATCAAGCCCTGCAAAAGGTGCCGCACAATTAAGATACCTATCAGATTTTTATCAAACAAGGGAAAAGCCAGATTGGACTAGATTAGAACTAGATAAAATAGGGGAGAAGATACCTGAACATATATTATATAAATGGGATGAAAAATTGGTACAACGTAGGAATTATCCAGTATTACATCATCTGCTCAATATTTGGAAGAAGATTCGTGTAGAAAGGAATAAAACAAATTACCAACTACCAAAACTAATACTGACGCAAAATCAGCTAATCCCTTTTACAATAGATAACCTTTCCTTTAGAGAATGGGAGAAAAAAGGGATCAAAAGAATAGAAAATTGTTTTTCGGGAAATAAATTATTATTCTTTAAACAAATGAAGGATAAATATAATATAACTCACGATACAGTGTTAGCATACTACCAACTGAAATCCTACTTGAAGGACAAATTGGGAAGCAGTCTGAGGTTACCAGAGGGAAGTAATATGTGATTACAGACACAATGATAATCAAAAAATTTGTAACAAACATGTATATTAAACTACAAGAAAAGGAGAATGAGGAAACAAATGGTAAAACTAAACAAAAATTGGAACAAGATCTAAACATAAAGATAAAGAATGAAACATGGGAGAGGTTACGTATGATACAATATAACTGGATACTCAGGCTATACATTACACCTCAAAAGTTAAATAAATGGGACTCAACAGTATCTGACAGATGTTTTCGCTGTAAAAAGGAAATGGGAACAACAATTCATGCAATTTGGACATGTGAGAAAGTGAAAAAATTTTGGGAAGATCTAAACCAGATATTAAATAAAATCACAAAAAGCAATATACCAAAAAACCCAGAGATCTTCCTCCTAAGTAACATAAAAAACAAATAATTTGGACTCAATTTGGATGGTGCACAAAAAAGATTTGTTATGATAGCCCTAGCTGTAGCAAAAAAATGTATTATGTCAGCCTGGAAATTAGAAGATAATTTGAGAATACAACAATGGTATATAGAAATGAATAAATGTATTCCGTTAGAAAAAATAACATACAATTTAAGAAATAACATTATAATATTTGAACAAATATGGGAGCCATACATGAAACATAATAGAGAAAACCTACTGTGGACATTACCACCTAAAATGACAGAAGGAGAAGAGAATGAAAAGAACTGACTCAGTGGAATTTCTTGTTTATTTTTATTGAGTGACAACATTGTTTGACGGGTTTAATGTATCTTATTTTCTGAACTTTAAATAAATGGGAGGGGAGGTAGGGAGGGAGGGAGGGGAGGAGGGTGGGGGGAGAAAATGACACTATATATTTGAGAAGGAAAATGTATGTATCTTGATCTATATGGTTTATAGTGTGAAAAATAAAAAATGTAAAAAAAAAGCCCTGCAAAAGGTAGTCACAGCCCAGGATATTACAGGCAAAACCCTTCCCACCACCGAGAAACTTACAGGGAACACTGGCGTTGGAGAGCAGCAGCAATCATCAAGGATCCACACTACCCAGCACATGCTTTGTTCTTGCTGCTGCCATCAGGAAAGAGGTATAGGTGCCACAAGACTCACATCACCAGGTTCAGAATCAGCTGCTACCCCTCCACCATCAGACTTCTCAGCAGTCAGGGACTTGATGGTACTGGTTCTGATACTTTTGCATTTTATTTTTTCCCCTCTCTGAATTGAAGTTTGTTTACTTTTCTTTATTTGTTTACGTATATGCTGTGTACAGTTTTTTTTTGCACTGCCAGTAAGTGGTAATTCTGCCTCGCCTGCAGGAAAAGGAATCTCGGGGTTATATGTGATGTCACACATGTACTCTGACAATAAATCTGAAATCTGAATCTGCTAATTCTAGTCTCTTGCTCACTTTATGTGTCTGACTATTATAGATGTAATCCATGACCCTGTGAATAGCACAGTTTCCTTTCAGAATTGGTTCTGCACTGCTCTGCTCCAAGCTCTCCAGTGAAGGAGTGCTGCCTAGTTAGGTGACATTTTCTGGACTGGGTGTGGAAGTTGATTCAAGATTCCTTTATTGTCATGTAATAGTACCGAACAAGTATTATTACACAAAATTGCCTTCTACTGGCAAAGAGTCACCATTAATGTTGCCCAGTGCCCCTTAGAGTAAGAGAGAAAGAGAATCCCTTTGGAGTCACTGAACATCCATGTATTCGCCTTGAGTGCTTCCGCAGCCTCTGCAGCTACACAGATCTCTGTTCGGTCCATTGACATTCTGATCTCCAGATCCAAACCTCTTAACACGAACAGGAAGCCTTCAGTGCCTGAGGCCCCTTGGGAGCCCTTCTTGCCCTCAGCACCCTCTCGAATCCCGGCTCCAATACCTGGTTCCCATGAGCCAGTGTCCAGCAGCCTACGTAGGTCCCCCAACTGCGTTACCCACAGCCTGTGTGGGTCCCCCAACCGCATGTCACCACCAGTCTGTGTGGGTTCCCCAACCGCAAGTCTCTGTTAGTCTGTGGTCCCTTCAGCCACTGGTCCGCTACTGTGGTCACCCATCTTGATTGAAGAGATCCAGTGTACTATTCTGAAGAGCAGAGAAGATCTCTGTACTTGAGCCAACATTATTCTCTTATCAGTCCCATTGATTAACTGATGTTTCACCATGAGATGACAATTGTACTTTTGTCTTCAGGGCTTTGGAATATCTAGTAAATGTCCTGAAGTGCTGTATAAATGCACACCTTTTGCTAGTTTAACCAGAGATTGAAATTTTATGTTTGTGGCTTTTTTTGTTGTTAATCTGTGTTGTTTATTTCCTTTAGGAATGTGGGGCAGATTGTGCTAAATTTCAGAAGAGTGAGTTGGAGTACAAATTTAATAAGGCAGCTCTGGCGAAGCCATACCTGTCCCAGCACTCCTGGGGATCTACATATGGTGATCACAAACGCCACCTGGAATTCACTCATGAACAATACAGGGAGCTGTCAAAATTTGCACAAGAAATTGGCATCTTTTTCACAGCATCTGGTATGGATGAGGTGGGTACCGACCCTGCGTTTCTATCAACTAGTTTGTTCCTGGTTTGTGACCCCATGTGGTGATTATGGGCAGAGCCTGGGGTCCACACTGGTTATCCCCATAGTCTCCTGTAGCCCCTTTCCCTGAAATGCCCATCCTGTTCACTGTGCCAAGTGAATGTAAACTGGGCACCTTTTGAAGTGGTCCAGTTACTGGTTGCCTGCCTGCCGGACCATGTATACAGTGTTTTAGATGCTGCATGGTATTGAACTTTCTTGCCCTGTTATAGGTGACCCTTTCTTTTCTTCCCCAACCCCCCATAACATAGAGGAGGGGGGGGGAATTGTTTGTGTTATTAGAAAATTGTCCTTTCGAGATGTTGTAGCACAAAGTCATGTTATTTGTGTTCTTGTCAAGAAGTGCAAATTGAAGATAATTATTTATTTACTTTTATAACATAACAATTACAGCACGGAAACAGGCCATTAGGCCCTTCTAGTCCGCACCGAACCAAACACCCCTTTCTAGCCCCACCTCCCTGCACAATGCCCATAACCCTCCATCTTCTTCTCATCCATATACCTGTCCAACCTTTTCTTAAATAATACAATTGACTCTGCCGCCACTATTTCTCCCGGAAGATCATTCCACACGGCTACCACTCTCTGAGTAAAGAAGTTCCCCCTCATGTTACCTCTAAACCTCTGCCCCTTAATTCTTAACTCATGTCCTCTTGTTTTAATCTTTCCTCCTCTTAACGGAAATAGTCTATCCACATCCAATCTGTCTATCCCTTTCATAATCTTAAATACTTCTATCAAATCCCCTCTCAACCTTCTACGCTCCAAAGAATAAAGACCTAATCTGTCCAATCTCTCCCTATACTCTAGATGCTTAAACCCAGGTAACATTCTGCTAAACCTTCTCTGCACTCTCTCCACTCTGTTTATATCCTTCCTATAATTAGGCGACCAGAACTGCACACAGAACTCCAAATTAGGCCGCACCAACGTCTTATACAATCTCAACATCACCTCCCAACTCCTATATTCCATGCAATGATTGATAAAGGCCAGCATACTAAAAGCCTTCTTCACCACCCTATTCACGTGAGTTTCTACCTTCAGGGAACGATGTACCGTTACTCCTAAATCTTTCTGCTCTTCTGTATTCCTCAATGCTCTCCCATTTACCACATATGTCCTATTCTGATTCTTCTTACCAAAATGAAGCAGCTCACACTTATCAGCATTAAATTCCATCTGCCATTTTTCAGCCCACTTTTCTAAGCAGCCCAAATCCCTCTGCAATCCTTGAAAACCTTCTTCATTATCCACTATTCCACCTATCTTAGTATCGTCTGCATATTTACTAATCCAATTTACCACCCCATCATCTAGATCATTAATGTATATAACGAACAACAATGGGCCCAATACAAATCCTTGAGGCACACCACTGGTCACCGGCCTCCAACCTGACAGACAATTATCCACTACCACTCTCTGGCCTCTCCCTTTCAGCCAATGTTCAATCCATTTGACTATCTTAAAATTTATACCTAAAGACTGCACCTTCCTAACTAACCTTCCATGTGGTACCTTATCGAAGGCCTTACTGAATTCCATATAGACAAAATCCACTGCGCTACCCTCATCCACATTCCTAGTCACCTCTTCAAAAAATTCAATCAGATTGGTCAAACATGACCTTCCTCCCACAAATCCATGTTGAGTGCTCCTGATCAGATCCTGTCTATCCAGATGTTTATAAGTACTATCTCTAAGAATTTTCTCCATTAATTTACCTACCACAGACGTCAAACTTACAGGCCGATAGTTGCCAGGCTTCCTCCTTGAACCCTTTTTAAATAACGGAACCACATGCGCAATGCGCCAATCCTCCGGCACTATCCCCATATCTAATGACATTTGGAAAATTACCGCCAGAGCCTCTGCTATTTCCTCCTTCACTTCTCTCAATGTCCTGGGGAAGATCCCGTCTGGTCCCGGAGACTTATCCACCTTTATATTCTTCAAAAGCCTTAAAACTACACCTTTTGTAATCTCTATATTCCCCATATTTACCCAATTTGCTTTTTTTTATCTCATATCTCCCAATATCCTTCTCCTTAGTGAATACCGAAGAAAAGAAACTGTTCAATATCTCCCCCATTTCTCTAGGCTCCACACACAGTTTTCCGCTCTGATTTTCTAAGGGACCAATTTTGTCTCTAGCTTTCCTCTTACCATTTTCCCACATAAATTTTGTGAAAGTGTTCTGTATCACAAAATTTTGGATTATGAATTCTGTACGGGGGTATTTCTGTGGTCTGAATGCTGTAGCACATAACCATATAACCATTTACGGAGCGGAAACAGGCCATGTCGGCCTTTCAACTCCGCACCAGTTCACTAGAACAACTCCACTAGCTCAAACCTCCCGCTCACCGCCACGTGATGTTCAGGTTGAAATTTTTTGATGCATTGATAAACATATCCATGTTTTCTGAATTGCCCCACATTCTGTGGCTTCTGCTGCCGCCTTGAACCAGCTACTTGGATGGTGGTGGACCTTCTGGAACTGAATACCTGGCTCCTGGAGTGCACCAGGATCCCTGAGGTAGAGTCAGACTTCCCTCTCCGTCACCCAGCTGTGGTAGTGATAGGATGGAGGTATAGTGTTACAATACAGAAGCAGCCCACCACACCCATGCATGCTATCCTCCACTAATAATTATGATCTTCCTACACCTTGCTGATTCAAGGGCTTATCTAGATACTTCAAGGTTGCGAGAGTCTCTGCCTCCACTATCCCTCAAGCAGGCCATTCCAGACCTGAATGAGAAAGTTCTTCCTTGGGTCTCTTCCGAACCCCTAGATTGAATTTAATGGGGCAAGAGCGAGGTGCTGCACCTTGGTGAGTTGAACTAGGGTAAAAGTTGCACGGCAAATAGCAGGGTTCTTCACAATGATGTAGAGCAGAGAGTCTTCAGAGTACAGGTACATGGTTTGATGAAAGTAGCAATATGGAGGTTTGGAGAGCCTGCCTTCACGAGTCAGTGCAGCGAATAGAGGAGCAGGAACACCATGTTACAGCTGTGCAAGATGTTGGGAGTGTTGTGCGCGGTTAGAGCATAGAACAGTACAGCACAGGAGCAGGCCCTTCGATCCACGGTGTCTGTGACAATCATGATACCCAAGTGAAACTCTATCTCTGCTGCTTTCAGATGATCCATGTCCCACTATCACTTCCAAATTCATGTGACGCCTCATAAACATGACTATTGTATCTGCTTCCACCACTATTCATGGCAGCCCATTCCAGGGCACCTACCACTCTGTGTACAAAAAAAACTTGCTCGCACATCATCTTTAAACTTTGCTCTGTCTGCATTAAAAAGGCGAGGATTCCCACATTTCAATTCCGTGCCCCATTCCTACCCTTGCTGGTCCATGGCCTCATGCATTGCCAAACCAAGGCTACCCAAAAACTGGAGAAGCAAAACCAAATATTCCGCCTGGGCACTCTCCAACTGAATTGCATTAACATTAACTTCTCCGGTTTCTGCTGGACCACTCTCCATTCTCCCTCTCTTCCCTATCCCTTTATCTTCTTTCCTCAAGCTTTCCATCCCCTTTCCTCTCCATTCGAGAGCTATCCCCTCCCCATCACCTTATTTTCTCTCTCGTCCCCTCCCACTCATATTCACCTATGATCTCTTGCCTGGGGGCCTGTACTTCCCCTCCACCCCCGCACCCCCCCGGCAATCCCCCATCATTTTATTCTGTGAAGGGCTCAGGTCTGCTACATAGAACATTGTGTGACTTACTGAGTTTCTCCAACATTTTTGTATAAACCACCTGTACAATCACAGCATCTGCAGAGTTTCTTTTTAACTTCTTTAAACTTTATTTTCCTTTAGTGCATGACATTTTTGCCCAGGTAAAAAAGGTTCTGTCCACCCTATCAATATCTATCAGGAATCCCCTTAGCATCCAACACTCCAGAGAAAAAAAACCCAAGTCTGTCCATAATTCTAACCAGGCAATATTCTGTGATAAAGAAGTTAAACAGGAATATCTGCAGATGCTGTGATTGTAACTTAATTCACAACCTCCCTGCAATTGTGCAACCATAATTCCATGCAAACCTTTAACTGAGGCTTAACCAAAGTTTTCTATAGATCATGCTTTTACTAGCTGATTGATATCACCCAATCAATGGTACCAGTTTTTGTGTCATTTGAAAACTTGCTGACCATGTCTCTTTCATTTGTTTTTAAATCGCTGACATGTATGATAAACAGTGAGGGTCCAAGCACTGATCCTTGTTGTTCACCACTTCTAATTACAGAGATGCAGATCCAGCAGTGAAGAAGTCCTAGCCAGATCCCTGTGCTACCCCACAGATCACAGGTTTTACTCACAAACCAGCCCACCAGTGAAAGGAGTGAGCTTCCTGTTGACTCTGAGTGAAGAGTAAAGTGAACTTTTTGTCTTTTAGATGGCAGTAGAATTCCTTCATGAGCTAAATGTGCCTTTCTTGAAAGTGGGTTCCGGTGACACCTCTAATTTTCCATACCTAGAGAAAGCTGCCAGGAAAGGTGAGTGTGAAATGCTAATTCCCCCAGCTGCCCTTAGTTCCCACTGTGCCGACTCATTTCTCTTGGTTACAGGGCGCCCGATGGTTATTTCCAGTGGGATGCAAAGCATGGCAATCATGAGGAAGGTTTACCAAACCATGAAATCCACCAAAACCAAGTTCTGCTTTCTTCAGTGCACCAGTGCCTACCCACTGGAACCGAAGGATGTTCATCTGCGTGTTATCACTGTTAGTATAAACCCCACAGGTGATCCCACCATGACTGACAACTGGTGTTCTTCGTATTCTTGCCTCCCCATAATTTTTACAATCATTGTCAAGCAGTTACAGCTCAGAAACAGGCCTTTTGGCTCATTGCTGTACAGAACCATCCTTCCACACCTTGCTCACTGTCTGGCTCCTCCTTTCCTTGACTCCCACTTCCCCTTTCTCTGACACTTTGCTCTTTCCCTTCTTGCTCTTCTCTGCTACTCCGCCACCCCCCCCACCCCCATCCATGGCTACAATCTCTGCCCCTTCACTATTCATCAACATTCCAGGGATTGATTGTCCTTCAGTGTCTCCCACTGACACTTGTGACACCATCCTCCACTCAGTGCTTTTGTCCCACCTAGAATCTGAGCTCAGTTTCTTGGTTCTTGATGCCTGGCTCTGCGGCTTGGACAAAGTTGGAATGGAGTCAATATTTCACTGATTCCAGGCCAAGGGAGATGTTAGCCAGCTACACAGGGTTGTTAACCTTTCTTATTGACTTCATGATCCCTCCAGGAATATCAGAAGGAATTTCCGGACATTCCCATTGGATACTCTGGCCATGAAACTGGAATAGCGATAAGCATTGCAGCAGTTGCTCTGGGAGCCAAGGTGTTGGAGCGACACTTGACATTGGACAAGACGTGGAAGGGCAGTGACCACCAAGCCTCTCTGGAGCCCGATGAGCTACGAGATCTGGTGTGCTCTATCCGCACAGTGGAGACGGCCCTGGGCTCTCCCCTCAAACACTTCTTGCCCTGTGAGACAACCTGCCACAATAAGGTATCCCAGGCATCAGCTGCCTTTGGCTTTCTTATTGTGTTAAGTGAAGACGATTGGATTATTCCTATATTGTCATACTCTCAAAAAGTGATCAGGGTTAAAGAATTCCCATCTTTGTGGAAAACCTTGGCACCCGTGTAATGTTTGGCGTGAACTATGAAATGAGAGTTTATTGTCATGTGCCTGAGGACAATGTACAGATGCACAGATATTCTTAACTGCTGCTGCCACACAGGTGTGCACAATACATCAACTACACTTGAATAAATTAAATTATCACAAGATGATGGGAGCAGAAGTAGGCTATTCATTTCATCGAGTTTGCAACACCATTCCATCATGATCTGATCTGTTTTTCCACTCAGGCCCACTCCCTGGCCCCATAACCTTTGATACCCTGACTATTCAAATTTCTATCAATATCTGCCTTAAATAATCCCAATGACCTGATTCCATAGCTTGCCCATGACAGTTCTTCCACATCTCTGTTTTAAATGTGTACCCTTTGTAACACGCATCGAAAGAACCAAAGACTTGTTGATCCAAACCAAGGCTTTTATTAACTTTTCACAAGTAGGTCGACCAGTCCAGAATGACCTGGTCTGGCTAGGAGCAATCCTTTATGACCTGCCAGTAGGTGTGGCTACACTCTCAGCCAATCACAGTCATCCTACACTACCATCTGTACAGATACACATTGGTGATAGAATCTGTACTATCACACCCTTCAATCCTGAAGTTGTTCCCTCTTGTCCTAGACTCGTCTACCATGAGAAATAACTTTGCCACATTTTCTCTGCCCAGGCCTTGCAATATTCAAAATACTTCTATGAAGGGACCTCCAAAAAATTAATTCCAGGAATCATTCTTGTGAATCTTCTCTGAACCCTGGTGCCATGAAATAGAAAGATAAAGAATATAAAAAGTCAGAAAGATAAATATTCAGTTGTTTCCTGTGCAAATGTAGTTCTCCCTGAATGGTCATTCTTCAAAACAGTTCCTACTTCTCTCTCTCTCTTCTGCAGCTGGGGAAGTCGGTTGTGGCCAAGGTGGATATTCCAGTGGGAACAGTCCTGACCCTGGACATGATGACTGTGAAGGTGGCAGTGCCCAAAGGTGTTGAACCGAGCAACATTTTCAACCTGGTTGGAAAACAAGTTACAGCAAACATAGGTGCGGATGAAACCATCACTGATGACCTCGTCGGAAAGCCCTAAGGTTACATGGAGGCAATCGATGCTTAAATGAAGCAAGGTAGAATTGTGCCATGACTGGGTTTTAAATTAATAAACAAATTGTTAAATAAATTAAATAAAATCCAAGTGCTGCATCAAGCATTGTGGTGAATTCCATTAGTGACCATCTTAATCAAAAGCATTTATAGATGTGGATAAGGTAGGATATTCTTACATCAAATTGTCCTTGAAGTAGTGGTGGAGTGGCTGTAGCCCTGGTGAAGATGTTCCTTTAGTGCTGGTTTAGAAGGAACATTCTAGGACTTAAACACAGCTACAACAAAGAGCCCATGATAGCAAGTTAAGTTTGTTGTCATCTGATTGTACAAGTACAGCCTGACAAAACAGCATTCTCCAGTCGTCGGTGCTAAAACATGCATACATACAACCAGACATAGCACACATACAGACAAATAATACATATGCAACACAAGTATTTTATCTATATAAATAAATATTGTTTTGAATACATGAGTCTCGAATGGTTAGTGTGAGGAGTTTGTTTGGTCGTTCAGCATTCTCACTGCCTTTGGGAAGAAGCTGTTCCTCAGCCTGGTGGTGCTGGCTCTGATACTCCTGTATCTCTTCCCTGATGGGAGTAGCTGAAAGATGCTGTTTGCAGGGTAGAAGGGGTCCTCAATGATTTTGTGAATCCTCTTCAGACAACGATCCTGGTAGATCACATTGATGGGGGGGGGGTGGGGGGGGGCGATGGGGGAAGGGAAACTCCAGTGATCCTCTCTGCTACTCTTATGGACCAGTGGATTGACCTCCTATCTATTTCTCTGCAGTAACCATACCACACTGATGCAGTTGGTCAGGATGCAAGTTAGAGCTCCTAGAGAAGGTTGACGTAATAGTGGTTGGTAGCCTTGCCTGCTTCAATCTTCTCAGGAAGTACAGTTGCTGTTGCACCTTCCTGACAAGAGAAGAGATAATGAGTGTCCATGGTAGGTCACTAGTTAAATGAACTCCAAGGAACTTAGTTCTCTTCACTCTACAACATAGTTGTTGATGTGTAGTGTAAGGTTGTTTCTAGTCTTCCTGAAATTCATGATCATCTCCTTCGTCTTGTCCACATTGAGACTCAGGTTGTTACTCTCACACCATTTCACTAGATCTTCCACCTCTCCTCTGTAGTGTGACTGCTGATGAAGCCAACTACAGTTGAGTCATCTGCAAGCTTTTTTTAAAAATTTTTTATTTTTCACACCATAAATCACGTTAGCCATGATATACACTTTTTCTTTTTCACACATATACAGTGACTTTTTCTCCCCCCCCCCACCCCCCCTCTCATCCATTTTAGGTATACAATCTAGGTTGCATTAAGCCAGTCAGACAATGTTGTCATTCAACAAAAATACACCAGAAATTCTACTGAGTCCATTCTTTTCTTTTCTTCTCCTTCCATCAACTTAGGTAATGTTTGTTCCCGGTAGGTTTTCGCTATTGTATTTAATGTAAGGCTCCCATACTTGTTCGAATATTTCAATATTATTTCTTAAACTATATGTTATTTTTTCTAATGGGATACATTTATTCATTTCTATATACCATTGTTGTATTTTCAAATTATCTTCCAATTTCCAGGTTGACATAATACATTTTTTTGCTACGGCTAGGGCTATCTTAACAAATCTTTTTTGTGCATCCTCCAAGTCAATTCCAAATTCTTTATTTTTTATGTTACTTAGGAGAAAGATCTCTGGATTCTTTGGTATATTGTTTTCTGTTATTTTATTTAATATCTGATTGAGATCATCCCAAAATTTTTCTACTCTCTCACATGTCCAGATTGCATGAATTGTTGTTCCCATTTCTTTTTTACATCGAAAACATCTATCAGATACTGTTGGGTCCCATTTATTTAACTTTTGCGGTGTAATGTATAGTCTGTGTAACCAATTATATTGTATCATACGTAGCCTCGTATTTATTGTATTTCTCATCGTTCCAGAACATAATTTCTCCCATGTTTCCTTTTTTATCTTTATATTTAAATCTTGTTCCCATTTTTGTTTAGTTTTACCATTTGTTTCCTCATTCTCCTTTTCTTGCAGTTTAATATACATATTTGTTATATATCTTTTGATTAACATTGTATCTGTAATCACATATTCAAGGTTACTTCCCTCTGGTAAACTCAAATTGCTTCCTAATTTCTCTTTCAAGTAGGATCTCAGTTGGTAATATGCCAGCGCTGTATCTCCAGTTATATTGTACTTATCTCTCATTTGTTCAAAGGATAAGAATCTACTTCCTGAAAAACAATTTTCTATTCTTTTAATCCCGTTTTTTTCCCATTTTCTAAAGGAAAGGTTGTCTATTGTAAAAGGGAGTAGCTTATTTTGCATCAATATTAGTTTTGGTAATTGATAATTTGTTTTATTTCTTTCTACATGAATCTTCTTCCAAATATTGAGGAGATGATGTAATACTGGAGAAGTTCTATGTTGTACCAATTTTTCGTCCCATTTATATAATATGTGTTCAGGTATCTTTTCCCCTATTTTATCTAATTCTAATCTCGTCCAGTCTGGTTTTTCCCTTGTTTGATAAAAATCTGATAGGTATCTTAATTGTGCGGCTCTATAATAATTTTTGAAGTTTGGCAATTGTAAGCCTCCTTGTTTATACCATTCTGTTAATTTATCTAGTGCTATCCTCGGTTTCCCCCCTCTCCATAAAAATTTCCTTATTATTTTCTTTAACTCTTTGAAGAATTTTTCTGTCAGTTGTATTGGCAATGCCTGAAATAAGTATAGTATCCTTGGAAAAATGTTCATTTTAATACAGTTTATCCTTCCTATCAGTGTTAGTGGTAGCTCTTTCCAATGCTCTAAATCGTCCTGTAATTTTTTCATTAGTGGATTGTAATTGAGTTTATATAATTGGCCTAGATTTTTGTTTATTTGTACACCTAGGTATCTTATTGCCTGCATTTGCCATCTGAATGGGGATTCCTTCTTAAATTTTGAGAAATCCGCGTTATTCATAGGCATTGCTTCACTTTTATTTACGTTTATCTTGTATCCCGACACTTCTCCATATTCCTTCAATTTCTTATATAATTCTTTTATTGATAGTTCTGGTTCTGTTAAGTACACTATCACATCATCCGCAAATAGACTGATTTTATATTCCCTGTCTTTTATTTTTATTCCTTTTATATTATTATCTATTCTTATAAATTCTGCTAGTGGTTCTATAGCTAGCGCAAACAATAACGGTGATAGTGGGCATCCCTGCCGCGTTGACCTGCTTAAGTTAAATTGCTTTGATACATGTCCATTTACTGTCACTTTTGCTAACGGTCCCTTATATAATGCTTTAATCCAATTAATATACTTCTCCGGTAAACTGAATTTTTGCAATACTTTGAACAAATAATTCCATTCTACTCTGTCGAAGGCCTTCTCTGCGTCTAAAGCAACTGCTACTGCAGGTGCTTTATTTCCTTCTACTGCATGAATTAAGTTAATAAATTTACAAATATTGTCTGTTGTGCGTCTTTTTTTGATAAATCCAGTTTGGTCTAAATTTACCATTTTCGGTACCTGTTCTGTTAATCTGTTTGCTAATAGTTTAGCTATTATCTTATAATCTGTGTTTAGCAAAAATATTGGTCTATATGACGCTGGTGAGAGTGGATCTTTCCCTTGTTTTAGTATCACTGTAATTATTGCTGTTTTACATGAATCTGGTAAGTTTTGTGTCTCATCAATCTGGTTGATTACATATGTGCGGTATTAATAAGTCTTTAAATGTTTTGTAGAATTCTATTGGGAGTCCATCCTCTCCTGGTGTCTTATTATTTGGTAATTTTTTTATTATCTCTTGTATTTCTACTGTTCCAAATGGTTCTGTTAATTTATTTTGTTCCTCTATTTGTAGTTTTGGTAGTTCAATTTTAGTCAAAAATTCCTCTATTTTCCCTTCTTTCCCTTCGTTTTCAGTTCGGTATAATTGTTCATAGAATTCTCTAAAGTTTTCCTTAATTCCTTTTGGATTATATGTAATTTGTTTGTCTTTTTTCCTTGTTGCCAATACCAATTTCTTAGTTTGCTCTGTCTTAAGCTGCCATGCTAAGATTTTGTGTGTCTTTTCACCTAGTTCATAATATTTCTGTTTTGTCTTCATTATATTCTTCTCTACCTTATATGTTTGTAATGTTTCATATTTTATTTTTTTATCCGCCAATTCTCTTCTTTTAGTTGTATCCTCCTTCATTGCTAATTTTTTTTCTATGTTTACTATTTCCCTTTCCAACTGCTCTGTTTCCTGATTATAGTCCTTCTTCATCTTGGTTACATAACTTATTATTTGCCCTCTAATGAATGCTTTCATTGCGTCCCATAGTATAAACTTATCTTCCACTGATTCCGTATTTACTTCAAAATACATTTTTAATTGTTTTTCAATAAATTCTCTAAGATCCTGTCTTTTAAGTAGCATGGGGTTTAATCTCCATCTATACATTCTTGGAGGGATGTCCTCTAGCTTTACTGTCAGTATTAAGGGTGAATGGTCCGATAGCATTCTCGCTTTATATTCTGTTTTTCTTACTCTATCCTGCATACTAGCTGATAACAAAAATAGGTCTATTCTTGAGTATGTTTTATGTCTAGTCGAGTAGTATGAGTATTCCTTTTCTTTTGGGTTTTGTTTCCTCCATATGTCCACAAGTTTCATTTCTTGCATTGATTTAATTATAAATTTGGTTACTTTGTTCTTCCTGTTAATTTTTTTCCCCGTTTTATCCATATTTGGATCCAAATTCAGATTGAAATCCCCTCCTATTAGTATGTTCCCTTGCGTATTAGCTACCTTCAAAAAGATATCTTGCATAAACTTTTGATCTTCTTCTTTAGGTGAATATATATTAAGTAGATTCCAAAGCTCCGAATATATCTGACATTTTATCATAACATATCTCCCTGCTGGATCTATTATTTCCTCTTCTATTTTAAATGGCACATTTTTGCTAATTAATATAGCCACTCCTCTTGCTTTTGAATTATACGATGCTGCTGTTACATGTCCTACCCAATCTCTCTTTAATTTCTTGTACTCCAATTCAGTTAAGTGTGTTTCTTGGACAAATGCTATATCTATTTTTTCCTTTTTCAGTAAATTTAGTAGTTTCTTCCTTTTAATTTGGTTATGTATTCCATTAATATTTAAAGTCATATAGTTCAGCGTAGCCATTTTATATTTTGTTTATCTTCTCTTTCCGTTTTTCCATCATTACCTTTCCTCCTTTTCCATTTCTGTTTTCTTATTTTCAACTCTTTATAAGACAACATTCCTACAACATCCAACATTTTCCTTATTCTCCTATTTCTATCTTCTTTATCCCCAATCTCCCCTTCCCCTCCTGAGTTGTCCTTTATCCCTTGTCGGACAACCACATCTCCCCTCTCCATTTGGATTTGCGAATCCACTCGCAAGCGTCAACTGATTTTGCAGTGACCGCTATTTTCCACCACCCAGCCCCCCCCAGAAAAGATTTCACTTTTCATATGTCACAAAGGTCACTCTTTTAATTCCCTCCTTATTCTCTCTATTCCATTACCTTCCCTTATTAATTCTTGTCTATACTATCTATATTTTCCTCTAATTACCGATACATTCACGTATGCACATTGTCTCTATTCACTCTTATACCTCTTTACCCGCATACATATCAATCGTGGTCATTTTTACTCTCATTACCCGTCTTCATCCCTCAGTCTATTTTTGTCTTTACCCACATACATATCAATCGTGATCATTTTTACTCTCATTACCCGTCTTCATCCCTCAGTCTATTTTTGTAATTGTTCTGCAAATTTTCGTGCTTCTTCTGGATCCGAGAATAGTCTGTTTTGTTGTCCTGGAATAAATATTTTCAATACCGCTGGATGCTTCAGTATAAATTTATACCCTTTCTTCCATAAAATCACCTTTGCTGTATTGAACTCTTTTCTCTTCTTTAGGAGTTCAAAACTTATATCTGGATAAATGAAGATTTTTTGCCCTTTATACTCCAGTGGTTTGTTGCCCTCTCTTACTTTTTCCATTGTCTTCTCCAGAACCTTTTCTCTTGTAGTATATCTTTGGAATTTTACTACAATAGCATTGGCCTCTATGTGCCCTTTCTATTTCCATTTCTTGCTGTAGTTCTGGACATCCTAGGGTCTTAGGGATTCATTCTTTTATAAACTCCCTCATATTCTTGCCTTCTTCATCTTCCTTAAGGCCCACTATCTTTATGTTATTTCTTCTGTTATAATTTTCCATTATATCTATTTTTTGAGCTAGTAGTTCTTGTGTCTTTTTAGTTTTTTTATTAGATTCCTCCAATTTCTTTTTTAAGTCTTTACCTCCATTTCTGCTGCTACTGCCCGTTCTTCCATCTTGTCCATTTTTTTCCCCATTTCTGTTAAGGTCATATCTATTTTATTCACTTTCTCTTTTGTGTTGTTTATTCTTCTTCTTAAATCATTGAATTCCTGTGTTTGCCATTCTTTAAATGACTCCATGTATCCTCTAACAAGAGAAAGTATATCATTTACCTTGCCTTTCCCTTCATCTATTTCACTGCATTCTTCCTCTGGGTTGGCCATCTGTTGTTTCTTTGTTGCCCTTTCCTTCTCTTCTTTCTTGTTTTCATTGTTTTCTGTGGTCTCTTCTTGCTGCAGGTGTTCTGCAGCTGTCGTTGCCGGCTGTGGAGATCGACTCCCCAGCTGGTCCCCCCTCCCGTCGGTGTGTTTTTTTCATGCGCGGTTGCGCACTTTTACTCGGCTCTGCGAGCCATTGTTGTAGTTCTATTTCTACCGACCTGAGGAAGCGGGCTTCTCTCTCCACAGCGGGCCTCTTCGGACAGGTAAGGCCTTCTCTTTCTTCCTCCGTTGTCTTCTCTTCCTCTCTTCTTACCGTTGATTTTGATTTTTCTTTTTTTGTCGCCATCTTCTTTCCACCTTTATACTCACTTTTCTTTAACTTTTATTTCTGTGCCTTTGTATTTTCTCTTGTTTTTCCCGACTTTTCTGGAGAGGGCTGGAGTTCACCGTCCGGCCACTACTCCATCACGTGACTCCCTTCAGTCATCTGCAAGCTTGATGATACTTGGGGCTGGATCTGGTGATGCAGTTGTAGATCAGTAGTGTGAACAGGAGCGGGCTAAGCATACAGTCCTGAGGTGCACCATTGCTCAGCTTGATGGTGCTCGATATTCTGTTACCAACCTGGACAGACTATGATCTTTCTGTTAGAAAGTCCAGGATCCAGTTACACAGAGAGGTGTTGATTCCCAATGAAGACAGCACCTTCACCAGCCTCTGGGGAATAATCATATTGAACGCCAAGCTGAAGTCAATGAACCTGGTGTATGAGGCATTGTTCTCCAGATAGGCCAGGACAGAGTGAAGCGACAAGGTTACTGCATCGTCTGTGGAACGGTTTCTTCTACAGGGAAATTGAAATGGAGCCAGCAGCCCTGGGAGGTGTGTTTTGCTGCATTCCATCACCAGATGATCAAAGCATTTCATAATGGAGGCCAGTGCCACAGGGCAGCAGTCATTGAGGCCTGTTATTATTGGCCTCTTGGGTACCAGGATGATGATGGCTGTCTTGAATCCTGCAGGAACAAAGGATTGCTGCAATGAGGTGTTGAAGATGTCCGTGAAGACCTCCGTCAATTGGTTTGTGCAGTCCTTCAGGTATGTTGTCTGGTCTCACAGCCTTGTGTGGGTTCACCTTGGATAGGATTCTCCTCACAGTGGCTACACAGTGGGTGGGGGGGGGGGGGTGACCATTCATCAGGGGGACACTGAGCTTTTTTTTGACTTCATCCTGTTATTCTCATCAATCCATGCATAGAAGGTGTTCAGACTGTCCAGAAGGGAGGTGTCATTGTCCTTAATTTGCCAGTGTTATTGGATCTTCTGTGCATACCCTCGCTCTGCCTTCCGGATTGCATGGGGGAGTTAAGCCATGGCTGATCTTAGTGCCATCCTACCTCTTGTCCTGAAGGCAGCACCTCGAGCTCTGAGAAGGGTGCAGAGTTCTACATCTATCCATGCTTTCTGGTTAGCCCTGGTTATGAAGCATTTGATCTCAGTGACATCCTCAATGCACTTGCTGATGTCACTGAGCTCATGTGCTCCTCTGTGTTTACATAACCATTGCAGGTAGCCACTTCTTGTTCACCTATTTTAATTCCCTTAATATTAATATCCTGTCTTATCGTTTGAGCCAATGGTTCTATAACTAATGCAAATAAGGCTGGTGATAAAGGACAGCCCTGTCTGGTTGATCAAATGCAGGTGAAACCTGTTCATTCATCACCACCTGGGCAGAAGGGTTGGTATATAATGCCTTCACTCAACCAATAAAGAGTGGTCCAAATTTAAATCTTTCTAACACTTAAAAAAATTCCACTTAACACGGTCAAAAGCTTTTTCTGCATCTAGTGCTACTATCATTGGTTGGTTGAGTGGCCATCTTGAAGCATTCATTATTGTAATCAATTTAGTAATATTATCAGCTGAATATCTATTCTTAATAAAAAACTGCTTGATCCACATGTACTAATTGTGGTAGAAAATTAGCCAATCTGTTCACTAATACCTTGGCTACAATATTATAATCCACATTCAATAAAGATATTGGTCTATATGAAGCCACTTTTAATGGATCTCTATCCTTCTTTGGAATGACTGTTATTAACACCCTTGAAAATGACTGAAAATAAACACGTCTCTTGCTTGCCAAAATACTTCTGTACATACAGGAAACAACAAGCCATAAATTTCTTTATAGAACTCCATTGTAAATCCATCTTCTGGAGATTTCCCACTAGGCACGGATTGCAATGCCTCCTTAAGCTCTAAATTCCTTGATATCTTTTTCATTTAACAAAGGTAAGTTTAAATTAGCCAAAAAAGATTCAATCTGTTCAACATCCTGAATCCCTCCCAGATGTGTATAAATCCTGGTAAAATGTACAAAATTCATCATTAATTTCCTGGGGTTTATATGTCATCGTTGAGTTTGTCTTGACTGCATTGATCATCTTAGACACTTGTTCAGTCTTTTAACTGCAAGGCTAGGACCTCTCTCCTAATTTGTAATAATGTTTCGATCTTTGAATCATTTTCTCATACTTACAGGTTTGCAAAGTATTGTAACGTATTTTCAATTTAGATAATTGTACCTTATTATCTTCAGTCAAACTCTTCTGAAATTTTCTAACACCGCTATTTTTCTCTAAATTCTGACTTTCAGCCAAATACTGTTTCTTTACCCTCGCTGTATAACTAATAACCTGTTGTTGGCCTCCGCCTGCATGAAGCAAGGGTGCGTTCTCGCACCAACCCTCTTTTCAATCTTCTTCAGCATGATGCTGAAACAAGCCATGAAAGACCTCAACAATGAAGACGCTGTTTACATCCGGTACCGCACGGATGGCAGTCTCTTCAATCTGAGGCGCCTGCAAGCTCACACCAAGACACAAGAGAAACTTGTCCGTGAACTACTCTTTGCAGACGATGCCACTTTAGTTGCCCTTTCAGAGCCAGCTCTTCAGCGCTTGACGTCCTGTTTTGCGGAAACTGCCAAAATGTTTGGCCTGGAAGTCAGCCTGAAGAAAACTGAGGTCCTCCATCATCCAGCTCCCCACCATGACTACCAGCCCCCCCCCTACATCTCCATCGGGCACACAAAACTCAAAACGGTCAACCAGTTTACCTATCTCGGCTGCACCATTTCATCGGATGCAAGGATCGACAATGAGATAGACAACAGACTCGCCAAGGCAAATAGCGCCTTTGGAAGACTACACAAAAGAGTGGAAAAACAACCAATTGAAAAACCTCACAAAGATTAGTGTATACAGAGCCGTTGTCATACCCACACTCCTGTTCGGCTCTGAATCATGGGTCCTCTACCGGCATGACCTACGGCTCCTAGAACGCTTCCACCAGCGTTGTCTCCGCTCCATCCTCAACATTCATTGGAGAGACTTCATCACCAACATCGAAGTAATCGAGATGGCAGAGGCCGACAGCATCGAATCCACGCTGCTGAAGATCCAACTGCGCTGGGTAGGTTATGTCTCCAGAATGCAGGACCATTGCCTTCCCAAGATTGTGTAATATGGCGAGCTCTCCACTGGCCACCGAGACAGAGGTGCACCAAAGAAGAGGTACAAGGACTGCCTAAAGAAATCTCTTGGTGCCTGCCACATTGACCACCGCCAGTGGGCTGATATCTCCTCAAACCGTGCATCTTGGCGCCTCACAGTTCGGCGGGCAGCAACCTCCTTTGAAGAAGACCGTAGAGCCCACCTCACTGACAAAAGACAAAGGAGGGAAAACCGAACACCCAACCCCAACCAACCAATTTTCCCTTGCAACTGCTGCAACCGTGTCCCGCATCAGACTTGTCAGCCACAAACGAGCCTGCAGCTGACGTGGACATTACCCCTCCATTAATCTTTGTCTGCGAAGCCAAGCCAAAGAAGAATAACTAATAATCTGACCCCTTAAGTACGCCTTTAAAGCATCCCATAAAATAAGTTTACTCTGTACTGAGCCTTTGTTTGTTTCCAAGAAAAAACTAATCTGATCTCTAACATATTCAATAAATTCAGGATTCTTTAATAACATTTCATTAAATCTCCAACGGTAACTAGTTTTTACCACTTCAAGACCAATGCATGATATTAATAGTAATGAATGATCAGACAGAATCATACTCTTATATTCAGCATGAGTAATTCTACTTTGCAATTGTACCGATACCAAAAATAAATCAATTCTCGAAAAGGAATCATGGTGGGCAGAATAGAATGAAAAATCTTCTGTCAGATTTAACCATCTCCATATTTCCATTAAATTTAAATTTTTCAGCAACTCAGTTATTCTTTTAGCCATTTTAGGTTTTTTTTCACAATTTTTGGAGATTTATCCAATAATGGATCCAAATCACAATTGAAATCCCCTCCTACCAAAATATTCTTATTCGATTGATTCAGATTCAAAAATGTATCTGTTACAAATGCTACATCATCTTCATTTGGTGCAGACACATTCATCAGGGTCCAAGCTTCTGAAAAAACCTTCAACTCTCTACCTGCATTGGCAGAAAAAGATTCCAAAATAAAAGGCACTTTTTTATGTATCAAAATTGTTACCCCTCTAGCCTTGGAGTTAATAGATGATGCTATCACATGACCTATCCAATCCCACTTCAGTTTCAAATGTTCTTTCTCGGTCAAATGAATTTCTTGTAAAAATGCAATATCCACCTTCATCTTCTTAATATAGTCCAATACTAGTTTCTGTTTTATCGGATGGTTAAGCCCTTTAACGTTAAATGTCACAAAATTCAAATTATTCATTGTTTCCTTTAGAGTGGCACCCAGCACAGCTCTATGTGCTCGATCTAATTCCAACCCCTTTGGGAATGCTTCTTCTCCCAACATTCCTGGGATCCATTTCTGAAAAAATTTCACTGGATCCGTTCCTTCTATATCCTCTGGTAAACCTACTATCTTGACATTGTTACATTGACTTTGATTTTCCAATGAGTCAATCTTCTTCAAAAATTCTCATTTCTGTACGTCCCAACCAGTAATAGAATGTTCAACATAGTACATCCTTTCAGTATATCTCTCCACCTTATTACAATCATAAAATGCCTATTTATTTAAATTCATGTTGCACCGTATCTACCATTCTCAAACATTTATTAACATCCATTTTAATTGCAGACACTTCATATATATATATTAGCCATTTTTCCTCTCAACTCAGCAAATTGGGTCTTTTATCTAACTCAAGTAACCTTGAGTTACTTGCACAGCCATATTGTCCATTCTCCTCATAAAATCTTCTATTAAAGGTACTGTAATTTTACCTTCAGCACCTGAAGTTTTAAAAGTTTGTAATTGAATGGGTTTATACCTTTGAGGCCGACCTTATATAATTCTGGCCTGCTGGTAGAATTGCTTCTTCCTCTTCTTCTTCGAATGTTGTCAGCATATCCTCCTCTTCCTGTTCAACGGAGACCATCTCGACCCAACCCACTTGGCTGCGGGTCTGGACCCCCCCCCCCCCCCCACCAACCTGAGCCAACTTCGTCGGCCCGGTGGAGGCCGGTCACTCTCGCAGCCTGGGCCCGGTCAGGTGTGGTGTGCATGCGCGGTTTCTCGTGCACACCCAGATTAGCTAGGGCTCAGAGGCAAATATCCTCCAACCCTTGACGCCGCCAGCCATGCACACGTGTTTGCACTCACAATCAGGCACTCACACTCGCGCTCTCTGGCCTCATCGAGAGCACATCGGGTGTCGCGCTCTCACCCCCCCCCCCCCCCCCACTCTGCAAGCAGACTCACCACACTGGCACCATCTTGCGTCCCTGAATGCAACGAGGGCACCAGTGTAACAATCAGCTTCATCTGCAGAGGCTTCTGCTGCTTTGGGGCTTCTCCAGTTGACTCCTGTGGATCCTTCTGGAAGGTAGGCTTCAATTCCTCTACACTTTTAAAGTTTAATTTCTTCACCAGTTGACCTCTCATTTTCTTCATTATTGCTATATACAAAGTTTAAACCGCTTCAGAAAAAGTTTTAGGTGTGCTGAATAAATATCTTTATAATTCGGCCATTAATTATTCAGCTGGGGAGAGGTGGTTCCACACGTCTTCTTCCTACGCCATCTTGCCACGCCCCCTTTAACAGTGCTATATGATGGTTTCAGCAACAAAGCATCTTTGAGCCTGACAGTGCACAATTGTTAGGTATCTGAAGAGTCAGGGTATCAAAGGTCATGGGGATGTGGCAAGGGCTGAGTGGAAGAATGGATCAGTTCGTGATAGAATGGCGGAGAAGACTCAATGGCCTATTTCTGCTTCTATACCTCATGATCTTGTGGTTTAACTTCACATTTTTGAATATTCTCCCTGATGTGAGGAGGGAGAAGATAATGTGTGTGGTGGGATTGGTCCTTCAGTGTCTTGTCTGGTTTTCCTAGGCAGTAGGAGGTAGAGATGGGAGGGAATTTGTATGATCCTCTGAGATGCACTTATCTTGCTATCTGAATCAGTGATGTTTTCATAAGGATCATGGGAATATGAGGAAGTTTAAATGGAATAATGCAATATAACATCATGGTAAATAGAGAATTACTATTGGCTGCTGCTGTTCTGTGACAATGTATCAGCACGGTTAGAAATTTTGCAGGTGACACAAAAAATAGTGGTATAGTGAACAGTGAAGAAGAAACTTATCTAAGATTACAAAGAAATCCAGATGAACTGGGAAAATGGAGCAGGGAATGGCAGATGGAATTTAACTTGGACAAATGTGAGGTGCTGCAATTTGGTAGGTAAAACCAGGTCAGGACTTGCAAGATAAATGGTAGAGCCTGAAAGGTATTGTATGGGTTCCATGAAAGTGGTGACAGAGGTGTTTGGCACACTGGCCTTCATCGGTCAGGGCATTGAATACAGGGGTGGAGACATCATGTTGCACTGTACAAGACATTGGTGAGACCACACTTGGAGCATTGTGTGCAGTTCTGCTCACCCAGCTATAGGAAGAATGCCATTAAGCTGCAAAGACTGCAGAAAAGATACATAAGAATACTACTTTAAGTAGATGCTTGAATTATAAGGAGAGGATTTATAGGCTGAGACCTTCATCCATGGAGCATAGGAGGCTGAGAGGGGACCCCATTGAGGTTTATAACATCATGAAGGGCAAAGATAAGGTAGTCAGCCTTTTTTCCAGAGCAAGTGAACTTAAAGCTAGAGGACAATAGATTTCAGGTAAGAGGGAAAGATTTAAAATGGACCTGAGCAGTACCTTCTTCACAGACTGATGTGTGTGTTGTAGATCGAACTGCCAGTTTGTCCATCTTTCCCCATAACTCATATCCACTAAACCAGGCAACATCCTTATAACCTTATTTTGCACCCTTTCCAAAGCCCCCACATCCTTCCTATCACAGGGTGACCAAAATTGCATTTTCTCACTGCAGTTGAACCAAAGTTTTATACTTCATTACTTTTGTTGATACACAGGAGACTGCAGATGTTGGAATCTGGTCAAACAATCCTCTGGAGTGGTGAGACATGACAGTCAGAGGCATGATGGAGGAGGAAAAGATAGGTGCAAGAAAGTAGATGTGTCAGGTGGAGAGAGATGAGTTATTCAGGGTAGTGGGTGATTGACGACTGGTGCTCTGCCTCCATCCATCATGCCTCACCCTGTCTGGCTGGCCAATCCTATGGGGGCCCCATCTCACCCCTCCCACCCTGTCCTCTTCACATTTCTTCTGTTCTAGTTTTTCTCACTCCTAATAAAGTGTTTTGGTGTGGAAGTCCAACCATTCTTCTCCTACTGACACTGCTGAGTTCCTCCAGCAGATTGTGTTTGGCTTTCTTTTTGACTCAATACCCCATCGAATGGAGGCAAACAGACCACATCCCTTCTTTCCCACTCTCTACTTGTGTGGTCCCATTCAATGAGCTATGGGCCTGGACTCCCAGATCCTTCTGCATATTAACACAGGTGACTCTGACGCAGCCACACATCCACGTGTGCTTTGCTGTTAGTGACTCACCCGAGCATATGCTCAGGAGTCCAAACATGCCTGCGTGGGCCAACAAACTGATGAGCAGGGACAGTGTCGCGTCACGTACGGGAAGCACAAGTGGGGTGGGTTGGGCAAGAGAGAGAGGCTTTAAGGAGTCATGTTGAATAAAAAAGACACAATGTGGGTCACTGAGCTTAACAGCATTTGTGCCTTTATTTATGCGGTGAGATTTAGCACTTCCTACAACCTCTGTGCCACCTGGAACATTTATCCCTGAAATCATCATATTCAATTCATGGATGGGATGGCCCTAAGGAATGATTAGGCAAGTCAGGCCTGAAAAAGGAAAGGGTTAACAGCTAGAGATAGTGTAGCTAAGTTTTGCAGCATTCTAGTAAGGCAGGCCAGACAATTCAAAAGGACCAATTAGCACGATGACCAACTATAAGAATTATTTGAACCAATCATCGAGCAGGTATGATGAGAGGCTGCCAATTTTGTGTAGCAATGGAATTTGTACTTAGTAGTAATAGTATAGGGTTAGAATGTATAGTGTAAATTTTTAATTGGGCCAAATGTAACTCTGCCCATGTTTGAACTAGACAAAGGGAAAACTTTGAGAACACGAGGTCAGTCTCTGTGATGCTCTGTGTAGATAACTCACAATTCTGCAGAATAAAGGAAGTCTGACCAGGACGAAAGTTTGGGTTTAGTAATTTCGTGTGATCCACCGAAAGAACCGGAATCCACAGGCCCAAACTCTTGGCTTCAGGAGATTGAGAGATGGACTCAATGGAACTGATAATGACCTTCAGAATGCACAGACTGCTGCAGGGCTGATGGTTCTCTGCTGACTTATCCACAACAGGGATTAGCCAAGTTTGAGAAGAAGTTTCTGCTCCCAGCTGTCCATGATTTTTGCTATTCTCTATCAGGAGGGCAGCGGGTGCTGGGACTGGGCAAGTCTGGTACAAATGAGGGGGTGGGGGAAGCCAAACCAGCAGGTGGATGCAGCCTCAGGAAGAAGGATTAGAGAACACACATTGATCCAGGAGACATTAACAGCACTAGGAGGAAACCTGATTTAGAATGGGGTGGGGGGGGGGGGGGGGGGAAACACAATAAGATGATTTACAGTGCTGGAGGAAGACTCCATGAAGGGAGGAATCACATTATGTTGGTTAAATCAGAGGTGATTCAGGTAGTCTGTAACCGGCACCATTAATCACAAGCTCCAGCCTCCATCGATGATAAACTCTTTTCCCGTCACGTAGGCAGACTGCAAACACAAATAAATAACATAAATATAATATAGACACAAGCTACAGGGAAACTCACTGTTGGAGGAACTCAATGGTTCAAACATCTTGTGAGCTGCACATTATGTGTGGTGAAATGAAGCAACCCATTTTCTGTGGGAGGACTGCGGCAGAGCGGCACAATCTGTTTCCACCAAAGTGCATGTAGGAGTTCAATGGTAACAATCAGGAAATTGAATTGAAAAATTCATTAACAGGTACACCGAGACCAGTGAAAGTTTTGTTCTGTGTTACAATAAATCAAATAGCGAGAGGATAGACAAAAGTACAAACACAGAGTGCACGGAATGGAGAGAAGTACAAAGACAGTGGAAGGGCATCAACTTCTGTCAATGTGATATCCATTCCAGAGCCTGATAACAGCAGAGAAGAAACTGTCCTTGAATCTGGAGGTTCCTGTTTACAAGCTCATATACCTTCTCCCCAACGGGAGTGGGGAGAAGAGAGTGTGACCAGGGTGGGGTGGGTCCTTTAATATGTTGCTGGCTTGCCTGAGACAGTGGAAAATGCAGATGGAGACGAAAGAGGGGAGGCTGGTTTGTGTGAAGTTCTGAGCTGTGTTCAGTTTCTTGCAGTCTTGCATTGAATTTAATGTAAATTTAGCTGCTTTTTTGGGTTTTTTTCCCAGTTTTATCTAATAATGGATCAAAGCTGAAATTAAAATCTCCACCCAGTAAGATGTGCCTTGTGTATCCGATAATTATAAAAAAATCTTGCATAAATTCCTGATCGTTTTCGTTAGGCACATATAACCATAACCATATAACCATTTACGGATCGGAAACAGGCCATGTTGGCCTTTCGAGTCCGCACTGGTTCACTGATTTTGTGCACATTGAATAAGTTCTAGGATTCTGAGTAAATCTGGCATACTGTCATAACATATCTCCTAGCCTGGTCTGTAACTACTTTTTCTATTTTAATAGGCAAATTTTTATTAATTAAAATGGCTATCCCCAGCCTTTGAGTTGTAAGATGACACTACCACATGACCTTACCCAGTCTCTCTTCAATTTAAGATGTTCTACTTCTGCTAAATGTGTTTCCTGTACAAATGCTATATATATATATTTTCTTTTTTTAGTGATGCAAATAATCTTTTTCTCTTAATTTGGTTATGTATTCCATTAATATTAATAGCCATAAATTTCAACATATTCATTCTGTTAGTCCTTTCTACATACCACCCTCTTAGATCCTCCAATTCTCTTCCCCTCCAACCATACTCTTGAAAGTTAATATATTTTACTATATGTGAATACACAAACACCTTGAAAAAATTTATAACCATAAAAAGACTAACTGTAAAAGACCAACCATAAAAAAACTGTAGAAAGGAAAATGTAGAGAAACCCAAGCTCCCCACCGATTGAGTTGCCCTTGCTGACCTGCAGGACAACCACAACACCCTTAATCTTGCGAGTTGCAGGATAAACCGCAATTGTCAACTGGCCTTGGAGCAGACCGTCCCTCCCCAACCCCAGCCCTCCCCCAGAGAATTTATAACATTTTTCTAAAGACTTAAACAAAGCTCTCATATAATGCAACTATTAACCTTCAAATATATTTACGTATATATTATCTTGAACTGTCTCTTAGTTCAGTCGATTATTCTTTTCCTTGTTGAATATTTGGCAGTTGTTCAATGAAACACCGAGCCTTTCCTGGATCATCAAACAGTCTATTTTGTCCGCCCAGGATAAATATTTTTAACACTGCCGGGTGTTGCAAGACAAAATTGTAATCCTTTCTCTGTAATGTGTCTTTTATTAGGTTAAACTCCTTGGGCCTGTTTAAAAGTTCAAAGTTTGAGTCCGGGTAGAAAAATATTTTGTTCCCATTATGTTCCAAAGGACCCTTCATTTCTTTTGTTCTTGTGGCCAGCTGCTCCTATCTATTTTTTCCCTTGTGAGATATCTTAATAACTTAACTAGAATGGTGCATGATTTTTGGTACGACTGCGGTTTCAGTGCCAAAACTCTGTGGGCTCTTTCGATTTCCATCTCTTCCTGAAGTTCTTCAGATTGTGGGATCCAATGTTTTAGAAATCCTTTTATATCCATCCCTTCCACACCTTCTTTCAGGCCCATTATTCTTATATTATTACATCTACTAAAAAGAATGTCAATTTTCTGTGACTTCATGACCTCTTTATTCCTTGCTTCCGGTTTATCCTTTAAAGCAGTCATTTCCATTTCCACACCTTTCACTCTCTCTTCTACTTCACATTTTTTTTCATATCTAATTTTATTACATTTTCCACTCGTTGAATTTTTGTATCTCCTTCTAATACATATTCTCTATTGACTTTAATCTCTGACATCAAAGTTTCCATTAGCACTCTCATTTGGTCATCAAAGTACTTTATGACTACCATTTGTTTTTGGCTTTTACCTTTAATTTTCTTCTGCATCCTTCTTGTCTCTTCCAAATCTTCTGTTTCTTGCTCCATGTCTTCACTTGATGTGAAGTCTGCTTCCAGGGCCATTTCTCCTGCATTGCTCTCTATTGGGCTTGCTGCAGCTTGCTGCTGACACCTGCTCTCCTCAGTGTCTTGATTGGAACGCGTTCCACACATGCGTGTTGGCATTCTTCGTTCCGTCTCTGTCATTCATTGCTGGAGCCCACTCTGCGACGCTTCGCCCCGACGCTGCTCACCTGTTGGTCTCACTCCTCGGGCTGCCTTGTCCAGGAGAGCTCCCGGTTCTGGAGTGCAGTAAGGGCTTCCTTTTTGTTTTTTGTGGATTTCTTTGTCTCTTCTTTGCTATTCGGCATGACTCTTTCTTTCTTCAGAGCCATCTTCTTTCTTTTCCTTCAATGTTTAACTGTTGATTCCTATACTTTTTAACTTACAGCTTTGTTTTTTTTTCTCAGTTTTATCTAATAATGGATCAAAGCTGAAATTAAAATCTCCACCCAGTAAGATGTGCCTTGTGTATCCGATAATTATTATAAAAAAAATCTTGCATAAATTCCTGATCGTTTTCGTTAGGTACGTATAACCATAACCATATAGCCCTCTGGAGAGGGCTGGTTTCACTGGACCAGTCACTACTCCATCACGTGACCAGCCCCGCGAGCTTCATACTTGTAGTGAGACAGCAGTTAGGTGTCATCTAGAGTAGCCATTCTCAATGGAGGCTGTACCCCAACCCCTCTGGAGGCCGTAGCTATTTAAGGAGGGCCATGGAGTGAAATCAATTTTTTTTAATGTAGTCGGTAGGATAGAGGTATGGAAGAGACCAACTAAACCTGATTGCTTCACAGGGAAGGGGCCCATAAACTTCCAGCAGCATGGCCATGGCCAAAAAAGAGTTGAGAATGGCTGGTCCAGAGAGTGTACAGCAATAGTGTAGCTCAGTGCAATGTGTAGAAGAACAAGACAGGAATTGAAACCTGAAAGACGGGTGGTTGTGGGTGAGAAATAATAATTTCAAACCAGCCCTGCAACTTTTAGTTTAAAAAGGAATGGAGAAAGGACAAAGATCGACCAGCTCTTAGGGCGTCAGTTTTGGAATTTAAAACAATTTAAATTTTAATAGCTTTTCAGTTTGCATGTTTTCCCAAGGTTTCTCTTGTTTGGGAATCCCTACATTTAGGAAAGTGCAGTACAGGTGGTCCCCTACTTATGACCGTAATTGGCCTTGTCTCAGAATGGATGCAAGTTGGAATTTTGCCTGTGCATGTGAAGTACGGAAGTCTTAAAGCAAACTTTTTAATCAAATCTTTCTTCATCATAGATTTTTGTTGCATTTGACAAACTATTAACGGGGATGCAGGGCATGTAAGAGCCAAAAATGTGCATGCTTACCTTGTTATTCAGCGTCCATAGGCTGGGTGCCAACCGAAGACTGATGCATGAGCACAGGAATCAAGATGGCTGTGCCCAGCCTATGGACCCCGGAACTCTGAATAACAAGGTAAGTACGCACATTTTGGCTCTTACATGCCCTGTATCCCTGTTATAGTTTGTCAAATATAACATAAACCACTTAAATTTTATATTTTTTCTTATTTTTCCAAAATAAATTCGGCCGTATGTGCGGATGTGCAAATCGAGTAGGTTGTAAGTCAGGGAGTACCTGTACTTATAAAGTAAGGGCCATTACAGACTGTGTTTGGGCCATGAGGAGTGGGATCAGAGAGAGATTATGCTGAGGATACACAAACGGAGTTAAACTAGAAAGTCTGCAGATGCTGGGTTGAATGCAATACACAAATGTGCTGGAGAAACTCATGTTAGTCAGTAACCACAGGAAGGAAAGGGTAACCAATGTTTTGGGCCTGGGCCATTTGTCTCAAGCTTGAAGTTGCTGAGTTTCTTCAGCACGTTTGGACATTACACTTAAAATGGAGAAAAAGAGGAAGATCTTTTCTCAGTGGCCATGAAACTTTGGAATGCTCTATCTCTGAAACACTTCCAAGGCTGAGATAGATCCAGGACAATGGGGAACAGGAGTTGAGGTAAAATTAGGCTAGCCTTGGTTCACAATGATGATTCCAAAGGGTTATCATATGAGGAAAGTTTGTTGGCTTTTGTCCTGTATCTTTTGGAATTTAGGAGAATGAGGGGGGGGGATCTCTTTGAAACATTTCAAATGTTGAAAGGTGTGCACATAATAGATGTAGTATGGTTGCTTCCCATGGTGGGAGAGTCTAGGACAAGAGGACACAACTTTAGGATTGAAGGCCATCTCCTTAGAACAGAGATATAGAGGAATATTTTTAGCCAGAAAGTGGTGAATGTGTGGAATTTATTGCCTCAGGTGGTTGTGGGTGTATTTAAGGCAGAGATTGATAGGTTCTTGATTAGCCAGGGCATCAAAGATTATGGGGAGAAGGCTGGGTAATGGAACTGTGTGAGAAAATGGATCTGCTCATGATTAAAAAGTAGGCAGACTTGATGGGCTGAATAGCCTCTTTCTACTCCTATGTCTTGTGGTTTCTCTTACTGAATAAGTGCTGAATAATAAGTCTGGTGGTTTGGTGTAAGGAAAACAACCTTTCTCTCAATGCCAGCAAAATGAAGAAGCTGCTCATTGCCTTTAGGAAAGGATGGAGCACACATCCAAGTCTGTATCAACGGTGTGGAGACAGAGATAGTCGAGAGCTTCGAGTTCCTCTCCTGGTTTAACAATGTCAAAGCTATGACCAATATAATGCGCCAATAACTTTACTCTCAGAAGCCTGAGGAAATTCAGCATGTCCCCATAGCCTCTTACCAACCTGTACACAATGGAAAGTATCATAACTGGATACGTCACAGCTCAGTAAGGGAACTGCTCTGCCCAAGACTGCAAGAAACTGCAGAGAGTTCTGAATGCAGCTCAAATCACCCTCACCATTGACTCAATCTCTACCTCCTCCTGACTTAGGACAGCTGTCAACATATCTCCTTGGGGAGGAGATATCTCTCTTCTTTCTTTGGCTTGGCTTCACGGATGATGATTTATGGAGGGGTAATGTCCACGTCAGCTGCAGGCTCGTTTGTGGCTGACAAGTCCGACGTGGGACAGGCAGACACGGTTGCAGCGGTTGCAAGGGAAAATTGGTTGGTTGGGGTTGGGTGTTGAGTTTTTCCTCCTTTGTCTTTTGTCAGTGAGGTGGGCTCTGCAGTCTTCTTCAAAGGAGGTTGCTGCCTGCCGAACTGTGAGGCGCCAAGATGCATGGTTTGAGGCGATATCAGCCCACTGGCGGTGGTCAATGTGGCAGGCACCAAGATATTTCTTTAGGCAGTCCTTGTACCTCTTCTTTGGTGCACCTCTGTCTCGGTGGCCAGTGGAGATATATATACCAAGGAGATATATGTCAACCAGTTTACCTATCTCGGCTGCACCATTTCATCGAATGCAAGGATCGACAATGAGATAGACAACAGACTCGCCAAGGCAAATAGCGCCTTTGGAAGACTACACAAAAGAGTCTGGAAAAACAACCAACTGAAAAACCTCACAAAGATAAGCGTATACAGAGCCGTTGTCATACCCACACTCCTGTTCGGCTCCGAATCATGGGTCCTCTACCGGCATCACCTACGGCTCCTAGAACGCTTCCACCAGCGTTGTCTCCGCTCCATCCTCAACATCCATTGGAGCGCTTTCATCCCTAACGTCGAAGTACTCGAGATGGCAGAGGTCGACAGCATTGAGTCCACGCTGCTGAAGATCCAGCTGCGCTGGGTGGGTCACGTCTCCAGAATGGAGGACCATCGCCTTCCCAAGATCGTGTTATATGGCGAGCTCTCCACTGGCCACCGTGATAGAGGTGCACCAAAGAAAAGGTACAAGGACTGCCTAAAGAAATCTCTTGGTGCCTGCCACATTGACCACCGCCAGTGGGCTGATATCGCCTCAAACCATGCATCTTGGCGCCTCACAGTTCGGCGGGCAGCAACCTCCTTTGAAGAAGACCGCAGAGCCCACCTCACTGACAAAAGGCAAAGGAGGAAAAACCCAACACCCAACCCCAACCAACCAATTTTCCCCTGCAGCCGCTGCAACCGTGTCTGCCTGTCCTGCATCGGACTTGTCAGCCACAAACGAGCCTGCAGCTGACGTGGACTTTTACCCCCTCCATAAATCTTCGTCCGCGAAGCCAAGCCAAAGAAGAAGAAAGAAAAGAATATGTACTTGAAAATAAGAACCTTTAGATTCAGGAATTTCTCAAATGTGACGCCTTTGTACTGTTTTTAATTACTTTTCTGTATCTTCTGAGTTGTGTCCTGGTTACACAAAACCCTACATTCCTCCAGGACTCCCTCATCCACTCATCGTCCCTTTGGTACCTTCCACTGTGATCGCAAGAAATGTTACATTTGTGCCCACACTTCCTCCCTCACCTCCATTGGACTCAAAACAGTCCTTCCAAATGAAGCAACACTTCACTTGTGAATCTGCAGGGATCATCTACTGTATCCGGTGCTCCCGTTGTGTCTCCTCTAAATCAGAGAGACTGGATACACAATGGGAGAATGTTTCATTGAGCACCTTTGCTCTGTCTGTAGCAATAGCGGAGATCTCCCAGTAACCAAACATTTCAATTCCCCATCTCATTCCCATACTGACATGTCTGTCCATGGCCTGATGCACCACCAAACCGAGGCCACCCACAAACTGGAGGAACTCCATTTGATATTCCATCTGGCCACTCTCCAATTAAATAGCATCAACATAGACTTCTCTGGTTTCTGTTATATACCTCCCTTGTCTTCTTCTCCTCCCCATGCCTGTCTCCTTTCCTCCAGCTCCCCACCCCTTCCCTCTCCTTTCAAAGAGCTATTACCTGCCCCATCCCCTTCCAGTTTTTTTTCCTCTGCCCTCCCACCCATATCCATCTATGACTTCTTGCTGTGGGCCTATGCTCTTCCCCTTGTCCCTCCCCTTACCATTTTATTCAGGAGCCTGTCTGCCTTTTGCTTATACCTTGATAAAGTGCTCAGGCCTGAAACATTGGTTATGTATCTTTGCTATAAAGAACGTGGTGAGACCTGCTGAGTTTTTCCAGTACTTTTATGCATTACATTTTCAGAAGAAAGCTCAGATACATTTTGACAGAGCAGGATAAATTGGGAACTTCTGCCCATCTAGTCAGTGCCGAACTATTTATTGAGCCTGGTCCCACTGACCTGCACCCTCTACATTTCCTTTTCCCTCTCCTAACAGCCACCCAACTACCTGTCTCTACATCCCTCCTATTCATGTACTTGTCCAATCTTTTCTTAAATGTCAAAATTTAACCCACATCCACCACCTTATGAAGGCCAATGTGTCAAAATCTCCCTTTTACAATCCTATTACCTATGACACCACTTTAAAGGAATTATGTATCTGTTTTCTGACATCTCTCTGTTATCCTGCATTCAACATTTCCCTACCATTTACCATGTATGTCCTACACTAGTTTGTCCTCCCAAAGTGCAACAACATTTCACACTTGTCTGCAATAAATGCCATCTGCCATTTTGTAGCCTATATTTCCAGCTGGTCCAGATCCCTCTGCAAACCTTGAAAGTGTTCCTCACTGTCCACTAGACCTCCAATCTTAGTGTTATCTGCAAACTTGCTGATCCAATTTACTATATTATGGACCCAGCAATGATCCTTGAGGCACACTATTAATCACAGGCCCCCAGTCAGAGAAGTAATCTTTCTGGCTTCCCCCACAAAGCCAATGTCAAATCCAATTTATTACTTCATCTTTATACTCATTTTTCATACTCAAGTACTTCATTTGCTCCTTTCTGGCTTTCCCTGCTTTGCACTTCCTTCTTTTCAACCAGGGCTTCAAAATCACTTGAAAACAAAGGTTCATTCCACTTGAGTCTTGCCTTTAAATCTGACAGAAACATACAAACTCTGTACTCTCAAAATGTCACTTTTCAAGGCCTCCAAACAAGCACATCTTTGTCCCAATTCACATTTTTGATCCTTTCTCAAAGTGTTCCACAACACACACTTCCATCACTTGCGCTGCCTCGTTAACTTTTCTGAGCACATTTGACTAACTCTAAGCCATCCAGCTATTTTACTATTTTATGGTGTCAGAGTCCCAGTCAATGTACGGAAAGTTCAAATCACCTGCTACCACAATTTTATGTTTCTTGTGACTATCTTTCTACAGATTTGGTCTTCCAATTCCTGCTGACTATTGGGTGCTCTATAACAGAATCTGTTAATGTGGTCATCCCTTTCAAATTCCTCAGTGGACGAGTCCTCCAGTCTGCCCTGTCTGAGCACTAATGTAACATTTTTCCTGATGAGCAACGCCACCTCGCCCCTTTTAACCCCACCCCCTCTAGCTCGTCTGAAACAATGGAAACAGAACATTGAGCTGCCAGTCACGCCCCTCCTGCAACCATGTTTTACTAATGGCCACAATGTTATAATTCTATGTGCCAAACCATGCTCTAATCTCAGTCGCCTTTCATACAATACTCCTTGCATTGAAATAAACACACCTCAGAACATTATTCTCACTATGCGCAACTTTTTCATTCCTGTTTTTGTCTGTAGGTTTAACACCATTTTCTTCCTCCTCTACTCCACTATCTGCTCTGGCAGTTTGGTTCCTATCTCCTTGCTTTTTCTTCTTTCTTTGGCTTGGCTTCGCGGACGAAGATTTATGGAGGGGGTAAAAAGTCCACGTCAGCTGCAGGCTCGTTTGTGGCTGACAAGTCCGATGCGGGACAGGCAGACACGATTGCAGCGGTTGCAGGGAAAAATTGGTTGGTTGGGGTTGGGTGTTGGGTTTTTCCTCCTTTGCCTTTTGTCAGTGAGGTGGGCTCTGCGGTCTTCTTCAAAGGAGGTTGCTGCCCGGCAAACTGTGAGGCGCCAAGATGCACGGTTTGAGGCGTTATCAGCCCACTGGCAGTGGTCAATGTGGCAGGCACCAAGAGATTTCTTTAGGCAGTCCTTGTACCTTTTCTTTGGTGCACCTCTGTCACGGTGGCCAGTGGAGAGCTCGCCATATAACACGATGTTGGGAAGGCGATGGTCCTCCATTCTGGAGACGTGACCCATCCAGCGCAGCTGAATCTTCAGCAGCGTGGACTCGATGCTGTCGACCTCTGCCATCTCGAGTACTTCGATGTTAGGGATGAAGTCGCTCCAATGAATTTTGAGGATGGAACGGAGACATATATTTATATATATATATATATATATATACACACACATTTCTATATATTTATATATATATTTATATATATATTCACGGTGTCGAAGGCTTTGGTGAGGTCAACAAAGGTGATGTCGAGTCCTTTGTTTTGTTCTCTGCACTTTTCTTGGAGCTGTCTGAGGGCAAAGACCATGTCAGTAGTTCCTCTGTTTGCGCGAAAGCCACACTGTGATTCTGGGAGAATATTCTCGGCGACACTAGATATTATTCTATTTAGTAGAATCCTAGCGAAGATTTTGCCTGCAATGGAGAGCAGCGTGATACCCCTGTAGTTTGAGCAGTCTGATGTCTCGCCTTTGTTTTTGTACAGGGTGATGATGGTGGCATCACAAAGGTCCTGAGGCAGTTTTCCTTGGTCCCAACAAAGCTTGAAAAACTCATGCAGTTTGGCATGCAGAGTTTTGCCGCCAGCCTTCCAGACCTCTGGGGGGATTCCATCTATACCTGCTGCTTTGCCACTTTTCAGTTGTTCGATTGCCTTATATGTCTCATCCTGGGTGAGGACCTCATCCAGCTCTAGCCTTAGGGGCTATTGAGGGAGCTGGAGCAGGGCGGAATCTTTGACTGAGTGGTTGGCACTGAAAAGAGATTGGAAGTGTTCTGACCATTGGTTGAGGATGGAGATCTTGTCGCTGAGGAGGACTTTGCCGTCTGAGCTGCGCAGCGGGCTTTGGACTTGGGGTGAGGGGCCGTACACAACCTTTAGAGCCTCGTAGAAACCCCTGAAGTCGCCAATGTCCGCGCTGACACCGTGTTTGACACTGTGAGCAGAAAAGGGCTTTGGCAAATACTAGAGCGCATCGGATGTCCCCCAAAGTTCCTCAACATGATTATCCAACTGCACGAAAACCAACAAGGTCGGGTCAGATACAGCAATGAGCTCTCTGAACCCTTCTCCATTAACAATGGCGTGAAGCAAGGCTGTGTTCTCGCACCAACCCTCTTTTCAATCTTCTTCAGCATGATGCTGAACCAAGCCATGAAAGACCCCAACAATGAAGACGCTGTTTACATCCGGTACCGCACGGATGGCAGTCTCTTCAATCTGAGGCGCCTGCAAGCTCACACCAAGACACAAGAGAAACTTGTCCGTGAACTACTCTTTGCAGACGATGCCGCTTTAGTTGCCCATTCAGAGCCAGCTCTTCAGCGCTTGACGTCCTGCTTTGCGGAAACTGCCAAAATGTTTGGCCTGCAAGTCAGCCTGAAGAAAACTGAGGTCCTCCATCAGCCAGCTCCCCACCATGACTACCAGCCCCCCCACATCTCCATCGGGCACACAAAACTCAAAATGGTCAACCAGTTTACCTATCTCGGCTGAACCATTTCATCAGATGCAAGGATCGACAACGAGATAGACAACAGACTCGCCAAGGCAAATAGCGCCTTTGGAAGACTACACAAAAGAGTCTGGAAAAACAACCAACTGAAAAACCCCACAAAGATAAGCATATACAGAGCCATTGTCATACCCACACTCCTGTTCGGCTCCGAATCATGGGTCCTCTACCGGCATCACCTATGGCTCCTAGAATGCTTCCACCAGCATTGTCTCCGCTCCATCCTCAACATTCATTGGAGCGACTTCATCACCAACATCGAAGTACTCGAGATGGCAGAGGCCGACAGCATCGAATCCACGCTGCTGAAGATCCAGCTGCGCTGGGTGGGTCACGTCTCAGAATGGAGGACCATCGCCTTCCCAAGATCGTGTTATATGGCGAGCTCTCCACTGGCCGCCGTGACAGAGGTGCACCAAAGAAAAGGTACAAGGACTGCCTAAAGAAATCTCTTGGTGCCTGCCACATTGACCACCGCCAGTGGGCTGATATCGCCTCAAACCGTGCATCTTGGCGTCTCACAGTTCGGCGGGCAGCAACATCCTTTGAAGAAGACCGCAGAGCCCACCTCACTGACAAAAGGCAAAGGAGGAAAAACCCACACCCAACCCCAACCAACCAATTTTCCCCTGCAGCCGCTGCAACCGTGTCTGCCTGTCCCGCATCGGACTTGTCAGCCACAAACGAGCCTGCAGCTGACGTGGACTTTTACCCCCTCCATAAATCTTTGTCCGCGAAGCCAAGCCAAATATATATATATATATATATATATATAAATATATACCCATATACACACATACACATAGTTCGTGGTCATTTTTACTCTCATTACATGTCTTCATCTCTCTGCTTGTTTTGTAGTTGTTCTGCAAATTTTCGTGCTTGCTCTGGATCCAAGAATAGTCTGTTTTGTTGCCCTGGAATAACTATTTTAAGTACCGCCTGGTACTTTAACATAAATTTATATCCTTTTTTCCATAAGATCGTTTTTGCTGTATTGAACTCCTTCCTCTTCTTCAGTTCAAAACTTATGTCTGGATAGAAAAAAAAATTTTGACCTTTGTATTCCAGTGGCTTTTTGTCTTCTCTTATTTTCTTCATTGCTTTCTCCAATATATTTTTTCTTGTTGTATATCTTAAAAATTTTACTAAAATGGATCTTGGTTTTTGCTGCGGTTGTGGTTTCGGGGCTAATGTTCTATGTGCCCTCTCTATTTCCATTTCTTCCTGTAATTCTGGTCTTCCTAGGACCCTGGGGATCCAATCTTTTATAAATTCTCTCATATTCTTGCCTTCTTCATCTTCCTTAAGGCCCACTATCTTTATATTATTTCTTCTATTATAGTTTTCCATTATATCTATCTTCTGAGCTAACAGCTCATGTGCCTCTTTAACTTTTTTATTAGATTCTTCTAATTTCTCTTTTAAGTCCTCTACTTCCATTTCTACGATTATTTCTCGTTTTTCCAAATTATCCACTCTTTTTCCTATCTCAGATATGACCATTTCTATTTTATTCATTTTTCTTCTGCATTCTTAATTCTTCTTTTTATCTCATTAAATTCTTGTAATTGCCATTCTTTCACTGATTCCATATATTCTTTAAAAAAAGATATATCCATTGTCTTGCCTTTCTCTTCTTCTTCCATTTCTTTCTGTTCTTCTTCTTCTTCTTCTTCCTCTGGGTTGACCATCTGTTGTTTCCTTGTTTTCTTTTTACCCTCTTCTTTCTTGTTGTCGTTATTTTCCATGTTCTGCACCTGCTGCTGTGTTGCAGGTGTCTCTCTCAGCTGTGGAGATCGACTCCGCAGCTGTTCCCCCCTCACGTCAGTGTGTTTTTTTTCATGCGCATCGCGCACTTTTACTCGGCTCTGCAAGCCATTTTTGTAGTCCCGAGCCCGGGACTTCCACTGACCTGAGGGAGCGGGCTTCTCTCTCCACAGCGGGCCTCCTCGGACAGGTAAGGCCTTCACCTTCTTCTTCCAACGTTCTTTCTTCTTCTCTTCTTCCCATTGTTTTCGACTTTTCTCTCTTCGCTGCCATTTTCTTCTCACCTTTATTTTTACTTTGTTTTAAATTTTAATCTTGTACCTTTGTGTTTTGTGCGTTTTTTTTAACTTTTCCGGAGAGGGCTGGAATTCCCTGACTGGCCACTACTCCATCACGTGACTCCTCTCCTGCTCCAGTTTCTTATGTCCTTTAACTTAGTACCTAACTCCCTGAACTCACTCTGCAGGACCTCATCACCCTTCCTATCCACATCTCTGGTCCTAACATGAACTATGGCATCTGACTGATTACCGTTCCTCTTGAGCATGCCGCGAACTCAATGGAGATATTCCTGTACCTGGCATCTGCGAGGCAACATACCATCCAGGAGTCTCAATCTCGTCCACAGAACCTGGTATCTGTTCTTCTAATTATTGAATCCCCTATAGCTTGTCTCTTTTCCTCCCTTCCCTTCTGATCCAAAGGGCAAGAATCCATGCCAAAGACCTGACCACTGCGGTGTGTCACTGGTAGGTTGTCCCCCTCAACAGTGTATGTGTTATTATGGGGATCAGCCACAAGGGTACACTGCACTAACTGCCTTTTCCTTTTCCCTCTCCTAACAGCCACCCAACTGCCTTTTCCTTTTCCCTCTACTAACAGCCACCCAATTACCTGTCCCCTGCCTTTTCATAGAAACATGGAAAATCATGTGACTGGCTCCATGTAAACCCAGTCTTTCACTCTTTCTGCCTTGCAAATGATTGGAGGTACATCTAGCTCCAGCTCCTTATTGCGGTCTGTAAGATGCTGCAGCTGGATGCATTTCTTGCATGTGTAATCATCAGGTATGCTGCTAACTGCCCTGATTTGCCACCTTCTACATGTGGAGCATACCGCTGGCCTGACTGCTAATTCTTTTTTTTAAAATATTTTTTTATTTTTCCCACTATAAACCATATTGATCAAGATACATACATTTTCCTTTTCAAATATATACAGTGTCATTTTCTGCCCCCCCTTCCCTCCTCCCCTCCCTCACCTCCCCTCCCACTTATTTAAAATTCAGAATCTAAGATACATTAAACCCATTAAACAATGTTGTCACTCAATAAAAATAAACAAGAAATTCCACTGAGTCAGTTCTTTTCATTATCTTCTCCTTCTGTTATTTTAGGTGGTAGATGTCCACGGTAGGTTTTCTCTATTGTGTTTCATGTATGGCTCCCATATTTGTTCAAATATTGTAATGTTATTTCTTAAATTGTATGTTATTTTTTCTAATGGAATACATTTATTCATTTCTATATACCATTGTTGTATTCTCAAATTATCTTCTAATTTCCAGGTTGACATAATATATTTTTTTGCTACAGCTAGGGCTATCATAACAAATCTTTTTTGTGCTCCATCCAAATCAAGTCCAAATTCTTTGTTTTTTATATTACTTAGGAGGAAGATCTCTGGTTTTTTTGGTATATTGCTTTTTGTGATTTTATTTAGTATCTGGTTTAGATCTTCCCAAAATTTTTTCACTTTCTCACATGTCCAGATTGCATGAACTGTTGTTCCCGTTTCCTTTTTACAGCGAAAACATCTGTCTGATACTGTTGGGTCCCATTTATTTAACTTTTGAGGTATAATGTATAACCTGTGTATCCAGTTATATTGTATCATACGTAACCTTGTGTTTATTGTATTTCTCATGGTTCCGGAGCATAGTTTCTCCCATGTTTCATTCTTTATCTTTATGCTTAGATCTTGTTCCCATTTTTGTTTGATTTTACCATTTGTTTCCTCATTCTCCTTTTATTGTAGTTTAATATACATGTTTGTTATAAATTTTTTGATTATCATTGTATCTGTAATCACATATTCAAAATTACTTCCTTCTGGTAACCTCAGACTGTATCCCAATTTGTCCTTCAAGTAGGATTTCAGTTGGTAGTATGCCAACCTTGTATCATCAGTTATATTATATTTATCCTTCAATTGTTCAAAGGATAATAGTTTATTTCCCAAAAAACATTCTCCATTCTTTTGATCCCTTTTTTCTCCCATTCTCTAAAGGAAAGGTTATCTATTGTAAAAGGGATTAGCTGATTTTGCGTCAGTATTAGTTTTGGTAGTTGGTAATTTGTTTTATTCCTTTCTACACGAATCTTCTTCCAAATGTTGAGCAGATGATGCAGTACCGGAGAATTTCTACGTAGTATCAATTTTTCATCCCATTTATATAATATATGTTCAGGTATCTTCTCCCCTATTTTATCTAGTTCTAATCTAGTCCAATCTGGCTTTTCCCTTGTTTGATAAAAATCTGATAGGTATCTTAATTGTGCGGCTCTATAATAATTTTTAAAGTTTGGTAGTTGTAAGCCGCCTTGTTTATACCATTCTGTTAATTTATCTAGTGCTATCCTCGGTTTCCCCCTTTCCATAAAAATTTCCTTATTATTTTCTTTAAATCCTTGAAACATTTCTCTGTTAATCGTATTGGTAATGTCTGGAATAAATATTGTATCCTTGGGAAAATGTTCATTTTAATAGTTTATCCTTCCTATCAGTGTTAGTGGTAAATCTTTCCAATGCTCTAAGTCGTCTTGTAATTTTTTCATTAGTGGATAATAATTGAGTTTATATAGATGGCTGAGGTTTTTATTGATTTGTATATCTAGATATCGCATTCCTTGCGTTTGCCATCTGAATGGTGATTCTTTTCAAATTTTGAGAAATCCGCATTATTCATTGGCATTGCTTCGCTTTTATTTGCGTTAATCTTGTACCCCGACACTTCTCCATATTCCTTCAATTTCCTATGTAATTCTTTTATTGATATTTCTGGTTCTACTAAGTATATTATAACGTCATCTGCAAATAGACTGATTTTATATTCCTTGTCTTTTATTTTTATCCCTTTAATTTTATTTTCTGTTCTTATCAGTTCTGCTAGTGGTTCTATGGCTAATGCGAACAATAAACGAGATAGTGGGCATCCCTGCCTTGTTGATCTGCTTAAGTTAAATTGCTTTGATATATATCCATTTACTGTCACTTTCGCCAATGGCCCCTTATATAATGCTTTAATCCAATTAATATATTTCTCTGGTAAGCTGAATTTTTGTAGTACTTTGAATAAATAATTCCATTCTACTCTGTCAAAGGCCTTCTCTGCGTCTAAAGCAACCGCTACTGTTGGAGTTTTATTTCCTTCTACTGCATGAATTAAGTTAATAAATTTACAAATATTGTCTGTTGTGCGTCTTTTTTTAATAAATCCAGTTTGGTCTAAATTTACTATTTTTGGTACATAGTCGGCTAATCTGTTTGCTAATAGTTTAGCTATTATCTTGTAATCTGTGTTAAGTAAAGATATTGGTCTATATGACGCTGGTATAAGTGGATCTTTCCCTGTCTTTGGTATTACTGTAATTATTGCTGTTTTACACGACTCTGGTAAGCTTTGTGTTTTATCAATCTTCCATTTTAGATTACTTCCAGAAGGGGAGGAATTAATAAATCTTTAAATGTTTTATAGAATTCTATTGGGAATCCATCCTCTCCTGGTGTTTTATTGTTCAGTAGTTTTTTATTATCTCCTGTATTTCTTCTATTTCAAATGGTTTTATTAATTTATTTTGTTCCTCTGTTTGCAATTTCGGTAGTTCAATTTTAGTTAAAAATTCATCTATTTTATCTTCTTTCCCTTCGTTTTCAGTTTGATATAGTTGTTAGTAGAATTCTCTAAAGTTTTCATTAATCTCCGTTGGATTATGTGATTTGCCTGTCTTTTTTCCTTAATGCCAATACCATTCTCTTAGTTTGTTCTGTCTTAAGCTGCCATGCTAGAATTTTGTGCGTTTTTTCTCCTAGTTCATAATATTTCTGTTTTGTCTTCATTATGTTCTTTTCCACCTTATATGTTTGTAGTGCTTCATATTTTATTTTTTTATCTGCCAATTCTCTTCTTTTAGTTGTGTCATCCTTCATTGCTAATTCTTTTTCTATATTTGTTATTTCCCTTTCCAACTGTTCTGTTTCCTGGTTGTAATCCTTCTTCATCTTGGTTACATAGCTTATTATTTGCCCTCTGATGAACGCTTTCATTGCATCCCATAGTATAAACTTATCTTTCACTGATTCCGTATTTATTTCAAAGTACATTTTAATTTGTCGTTCAATTAATTCTCAAAAATCCTGCCTTTTAAGTAGCATGGTGTTTAATCTCCATCTATACATTCTTGGTGGGATGTCCTCTAACTCTATTGTCAATAACAGGGGTGAGTGGTCTGATAATAGTCTAGTTTTATATTCCGTTTTCCTAACTCTCTCTTGCATGTGAGCTGATAACAGGAATAGGTCTATTCTTGAGTATGTTTTATGTCTGCCCAAATAATATGAATATTCCTTTTCCTTTGGGTGTTGTTTCCACCATATATCCAAAAGTTGCATTTCTTGCATCGATTTAATTATAAATTTGGTTACTTTGTTCTTTCTATTAATTTTTTTCCCAGTTTTATCCATGTTCGAATCCAAATTAAGATTGAAATCCCCTCCTATTAGTATGTTCCCTTGCGTATCTGCTATCTTCAAAAAGATATCCTGCATAAATTTTTGATCTTCTTCATTAGGTGAATATACATTAAGTAAATTCCAAAACTCCGAATATATCTGACATTTTTATCATTACATATCTCCCTGCTGGATCTATTATTTCTTCTTCTATTTTGATTGGTACATTTTTACTGATTAATATAGCTACTCCTCTAGCTTTTGAATTATATGATGCTGCTGTTACATGTCCTATCCAATCTCTCTTTAATTTCTTGTGTTCCACTTCGGTTAAGTGTGTCTCTTGTATGAATGCTATGTCAATTTTTTTCTTTTTTCAATAAATTTAACAGTTTCTTCCTTTTGATTTGGTTATGTATTCCATTAATGTTTAAAGTCATATAATTCAACATAGCCATCTTATACTTTGTTTAGCTTTCCTTTCCGTTTCCTCATCATCACCTTTCCTTCTTATCCATTTCTGCTTTCTTTTTTTAAGCACATTATAAGACAACATTTCTAAAACATAAAATATTTCCATTACTCTCCTATCTAAAAATCCTTTAACCCCATTATCCCCTCCCCTTCCTGAGTTGTCCTTTGTCCCTTGTCAGGCAACCACATCTCCCCTCTCCATTTGGATTTGTGAAATCACTCGCAAACGTCAACTGATTTCGCAGTGATCGTAATTCTTCCCACCCAGCCCCCCCAGAAAAGATTTTAATCTTCATATATCACAAAGGTCACTCTCTTAATTCCCTCCTTACTTCCTCTCTTCCCTTACTTTCCCTTATTAATTCTTATCTATACTCTATAGATTTTTTTTAAATACACATACGCACATGTACACACCTATATACATGCACACACACACGCACACACACACACACACACATATATATATATACACCCATATACACACATATAGTTCGTGGTCATTTTTGCTCTCGTTACATGTCTTCATTCTCTCTGTCTATTTTGTAGTTGTTCTGCAAATTTTCGTGCGTCCTCCGGATCCGAGAATAGTCTGTTTTGCTGCTCTGGAATAACTATTTTAAGTACCGCTGGGTACTTTAGCATAAATTTATATCCTTTTTTCCATAGGATCGCTTTTGCTGTATTAAACTCCTTCCTCTTCTTCAGGAGTTCAAAACTTATATCTGGATAGAAAAAAAAATTTTGACCTTTGTATTCCAGTGGCTTTTTGTCTTCTCTTATTTTCTTCATTGCTTTCTCCAATATATTTTCTCTTGTTGTATATCTTAGGAATTTTACTAAAATGGATCTTGGTTTTTGTTGTGGTTGTGGTTTAGGGGCTAATGTTCTATGTGCCCTTTCTATTTCCATTTCTTCCTGTAATTCTGGTCTTCCTAGGACCCTGGGGATCCAATCTTTTATAAATTCTCTCATATTCTTGCCTTCTTCATCTTCCTTAAGGCCGACTATCTTTATATTATTTCATATATATATATAACATTACATAACAATTACAGCACGGAAACAGGACATTAGGCCCTTCTAGTCCGCACCGAACCAAACACCCCTTTCTAGTCCCACCTCCCTGCACAATGCCCATCACCCTCCATCTTCTTCTCATCCATATACCTGTCCAATCTTTTCTTAAATAATACAATTGACTCCGCCGCCACTATTTCTCCCGGAAGATCATTCCACACGGCTACCACTCTCTGAGTAAAGAAGTACCCCCTCATGTTACCTCTAAACCTCTGCCCCTTAATTCTTAACTCATGTCCTCTTGTTTTAATCTTTCCTCCTCTTAACGGAAATAGTCTATCCACATCCACTCTGTCTATCCCTTTCATAATCTTAAATACTTCTATCAAATCCCCTCTCAACCTTCTATGCTCCAAAGAATAAAGACCTAATCTGTCCAATCTCTCCCTATACTCTAGATGCTTAAACCCAGGTAACATTCTGCTAAACCTTCTCTGCACTCTCTCCACTCTGTTTATATCCTTCCTATAATTAGGCGACCAGAACTGCACACAGAACTCCAAATTAGGCCGCACCAACGTCTTATACAATCTCAACATCACCTCCCAACTCCTATATTCCATGCAATGACTGATAAAGGCCAGCATACTAAAAGCCTTCTTCACCACCCTATTCACGTGAGTTTCTACCTTCAGGGAACGATGTGCCGTTACTCCTAAATCTTTCTGCTCTTCTGTATTCCTCAATGCTCTCCCATTTACCACATATGTCCTATTCTGATTCTTCTTACCAAAATGAAGCACCTCACACTTATCAGCATTAAATTCCATCTGCCATTTTTCAGCCCACTTTTCTAAGCAGCTCAAATCCCTCTGCAATCCTTGAAAACCTTCTTCATTATCCACTATTCCACCTATCTTAGTATCGTCTGCATATTTACTAATCCAATTTACCACCCCATCATTTAGATCATTAATGTATATAACGAACAACAATGGGCCCAATACAGATCCTTGAGGCACACCACTGGTCACCGGCCTCCAACCTGACATACAATTATCCACTACCACTCTCTGGCCTCTCCCTTTCAGCCAATGTTCAATCCATTTGACTATCTTAAAATTTATACCTAAAGACTGCACC